>NW_010561086.1:110667-123271 GCF_000687285.1 Phaethon lepturus | reverse complement strand
AGGGAGAGAGCTCTGCTCGCTTCAGGGCAAGACTGGGAGGAACAAAACGCAGTGCCTGGAAAGGCTAGAAGGAGCGATGAGTCCCGTTTGGGACTGCTGGCAGTAAGAACCAAGCTCTTCTGCTCTCTCTCTGGGTCATGCTTCTCTTCGCTCCCCAAGTGATGTCCTCCCGCCTTCTCCCATGCCCACCACATCTTGGCACACTGTTTTTTTCCCCCTGAGACTTTGGGATGCCCCATCGCAGCACCCTGTGTCTCTCCAGCTGTGGCACATACACCCATGACCCCAAAGAGGCACCACAGCACTCTGAAATCCCACGGGTGGAAATAGGGATTGCTGCAGGAATAGAAGCCTCACAGCAAAACAACCCAAACCTCTTCTCCCAAACAAAACAGCAAGTCACTGTGGGGTGGGGCAACTCCTGCAGCTCAGCCAGACAGAGGGATTTTACTGCTGAGCACCCTTCTTATGGCGATGGGTGGGATATCAGATTCATCTGACACCTATCACACTACCAGCCTACCCTCACTACCAAGGCTCTGTCCAGAAAGGCTCAGAAAAAGTTTAAAATGAGTAGGTAAAGTCTTACCTGTGTTAGGCAGTGTGCACAAGGAGGGGAAATCCCTTTCCCAAAGATCCTAACTCTATAGGTAGACACTGGCAGATAGGAGACTACAAAAAATGGTTTCTCCAGCCAGCTATGTGTAGGAGTCTTCCCTGGAAGAAGTGTGCCACTCCCAGACTTTGGAAAAAGGGCCACATGAGAGTTTTTTCTGGAAAGCCAGATCACTGCCAATGACTGCACTGAAGTTACTGGCACAACACGGGCTTAGATCAGCCCCAGCGCCCAGCCTGGGCTTTGCTCAGCACCTCTCTCCAATAGAAAAACTCCTTAGACAATAAATTTTCTTTTGTCCCTCCCAGCTGTGCCTATGTCCGCACAACACAACTACCATGGATGCCACCACTGCTCCTAAGGGCCTCATGCTCGTGCCATAGCCGCCCCTGTCTGAGCGGTCATTCACTCCAGCCCATGCTCCATCCTACTACTGAAGGTGACTCAAAGGCTTAGTCAGTGCCAGAAACAAGGCAAGGTGCTATGGGAACATATTAATTTTGGCAGCATCTGAAGCTCCTGGGCAATTCTCCGTTCTCTCGTGATCTGGAAGGTGATGCCCCACGCATGTTGTATCTAGGCATGTCACTGCTGGTAGGACACACAGAGCTCCCCTCCCTCTGGTTGCTCCAGGGACTTTGTGAAGGTCCTGCAGAGCAGCATGCACCACCAGGCTTAGTCCTTCTCCCTCTTCATTTGGCATTCGCCCAATCAATATCTCATCCAGATTTTAACAAACCGAGTCTTGGCAGGCCCGAGTCCCAGGTAACATACATCAACACAGCAGCCTCCAACCAGTCACTCCATTGATTTTGAGTATCTGGCTGTATTGGGTACTCAGTATGCGCTGACGTGCACACGAATGCACGCAGCTCCTCTGGTCTCTGCAGTTTGAGAAAAGATCAGTCACGGCCATATACCTATTTCAAATTATCTCTGAAGCTCTGCTTCTTTTATTGAGAAGTCAGATGAACTCAAACTAATTTCAAATTTGAATTTTCTAGGACAATAGGAAGGCACTGGAATTTAATTGATTTTGATTACCTGACTTATTATTATGCTGCCAGTAGCGATAGTTCAGGTTGGTGTAATTTTAAATTTACTGTGAGATGAATCTGACATTTCTCTGCTGCTGAATAGAGGACTTGAGCGATTCTTCAGCTCTTCACAAAGATGTCATAATTAATTCAGTAATATCACTTCTGTAAGCAGAGATAGAAAAGGAAGACACAGAAGCACCTACTCTGCATCTAAGAGCTGAATGAATGACAGGCTTAGTTACTCCAGTCTTCCTGAAATTGAGTGTATTTTTTTTTAACATTCAACACAATTTCTGCTGCAAAGACACATCTTCCTTTTTTCTCTCAGCACACAACCCGGACTTATTAGCTGGCAATAATTTACAGCCAAAAGGTCAGCTAATCTTTCCCCAGATAGCTCCAAGAAGCATTTCTATCCCCTGATCAGCCCAGAGGAAATTCTTCCGCAATGCATGTCTAGCTGCTTTTCTTTGTCCCCTTTCTGAGGGGGCAGAGAGCGCAGGGAAACATCTCCTGCCAGTATAAACCAGCGTCGCGCTGCTGGCTGAAAGGGACCTCCATCGAGGTGAACGGCAGATAGCTCATCCCACCTCATCCCATCCCACCCCACCCCACCCCATGCCCTTTCTCTCGCCGTGGGAACACACCCTCCCCGCCTGGAGAGGAGCTCTCCCCTCTGCCAGGGACACCTGCTCAGGAATCGCCGCCCAGCTGAAGCGCACGATGGTTCAGTGCAATGGAAATTAAACAGAATCATGAACTGGGACCAAAGTCTCTATTGACAGTGATATTATTTGAAAAGATAAGACTTTAAATGTGTACTGCACAAGATAAAACCTGGACAGGCAGACAATAGAAGAGTAGCTTTTTTTCTATTTTTTTTTTTCAGTCTTTTGAAGGAAAGGTTGCCTAGCGTAGTCGGTGCGATAATAAATATATGGTTTTAAATGGTTTAGAGCAATTGGGAATACAAAAACTCAGAACATTAGCATTTACTTTAACTGCCTCACAGAATTAGAAAAAATCAGTTCCTTCATTTCAAAGCAGTCACATCTCCTCAAGCCAACTGTTAAAGAAAAATAAATTAAATTAATGTGCCCTTTTGGATTTAAGCCCTAAACATTCAAAAGATGTGTGTAATAAAAGCACCAGCCCTCCCAGGCAGCATATACCTACACACATGCTATATTTATATCCACAGCATGCAGAAGGTATTTTCAAAAGATAAAACATACCTGAAATGTTTAGCGTTTGTACCTGAAACAACTTTTATCCCTGGCCTGGCCCAGTTGACTGTCTCCAATAGACAAAGACCGTCAGAGGCTTTCCCAGCCTTTGGCTTGTCACAGCAAATTGAGACAAGTAGCTCCAGTTTCTGGACCCTGTTCATGCCTCCCAACGGTTGGCCGACCTCAGAGGGACTGGATGACTTGGGAGGCTGATCCTGCCTGCATCTGAAATGCAGCCTTTGCATTTCATCCTAAAAGATCAGTTCCTTCTCCTTCTCCTTTTCCTGTACTAGAACTCTATTTTTCTGCTCTATCTTCCAAGTCATTGTACAAGAAAATTTGTTGGTATTTTAAAAATTGTTATTTTTTTGGATGTTTTTACATTTTAAAAACCTTCAAAAAAACTTCAGAAACAAGCTGGGGAAGAGCAGAGCTAATGAATCCCATTTTCCTACACATCTGTGCTCTTTATCCCCTACATCCTCCTCATCACCACCAACCAAACTCCACCACATCTGCTTAGACAACGCCAGCTCAACCAGAGACAGCACAAGAAACAGCACATGCTGTAGCTGGTCCGGAGCTGCGTGCCACGGACCAGCTGACCGACCCTTGGCCATCAAACCTACTTCCTTCCGCTTCTCTGTAAATGATCCTCTGCCAGGTGACAAAATTTATAGAAGCATAATTGTCTTTGAGACAGCTACCCTTCTTTCTAAAGTGATCAGAATTGGCCAACCTGTTCAAAAATGATGGGGGAGAGACTGGCGAGGAGACGATGGCAGACAGCTCAGCTTCTTTAGCCTCAACTGAGCTGACTGAGAAGTGGGAACGCTCTCACCCTCTCATGAAAAATGATATCACTCTTTCCTTGAAATTCAAAACTTAGTTTCCCGACATTAAAAATGTAATTTTTTCCGACTGGTCAAAATTAGGATGACATCAGGGATGTTTTGGCAAAACAGTACTTGGCGCTTCGCCAAGGAATGAAGCCGCTCTGAGCAAGGAATTAAAACGCAGCTAGAGGAAGAACAGGATAATCAGAACAATAAAACAAAACACAGCCGAGAGCCCCGGGGGAGCCCACGAGATCCACACGTGCTCGTGCTGAGCAGCGGGTGTCCCAGCAGAAGCAGCAACAAGTGGATTGCTAAGCCCACCGCGGTATTTGCACAGTAGTGTTGTACACCAAGCATACAGAAAGCCCGAGTGTTTTACCACTTATTTCATGGGCGGCCTCAGACCAGTCATTTAAGCCAAGCTCCTCAAATCTTGGCTCCAAGATACACGGGTCATTCCCTGAATTCAATGCCAGCAGCTTCACCATAGCGGGTGCCGAGCTTGCATGGGGACACGGGCAAGTCTGCCCAGAGAAATGAGCCAAACCCCACTTCGGTTCGCCCCGTGCTGGGGATCAGTCTGAGAAAACCCACCCGCTGCGACCACACCACCAGCTCCTCGGTCACCGTGCATCGGCACCCCTCGGCATCGGGCTTACACAGGAGAACGAGGGTGGAGTTGGTGGCAGAGTTGAGGCCAGGAGATGGGCAGGGTGAATTTTAAGTGCTCTTCAGAAGAATGCATGGGGTGACAAGGTGTTTTGAATAATCAGGCCAGGAAAGCGCTGCCCTGCCACCGCCTCGGCAGCAGCGCCCACCGAAGCTCCCAAGCCCCAGAGCAACTCGCAGACGGCGCCTGGTTCGGCAGATCCCCCTCCGTGCCCGGAAGAGCTGCCGGGGGGGCTGGCTGCAGCCCAGAGCAGACCCCCAGCCTCCCCTCTGCAGCCAGCCCTGCTGCCGAGGTCTCCGAAAAGGTAAAACTTCATCAGCACTTTCCCCCCCACCCCTCTCAGCTGCGGCTAGTCACCCCACCAACGTCAGTCCTTCGCCAAACACGTATTTCGTCACCAGCTTGCACCAAGCAGGGTGAGCCCGAGCTCCCTCGTGCCCCGCTGAGCCCTCCAGCATGCCCCATTTCCCCACCACCTTTCAGATGAAGGCTCTGGGTTTTCTGTGTACCCAGATGTGGCTCGTACTGGCCACCGTTGCCGAGGCTTCCAGGGGCTGAAGCTACCGACCATTGCCGGAAAAAGAAAGTCTATTTCTGGGCTGGTCCTGGAAAGCCAGCCCTGCGGGTGCCAGCAGGGCTTCGGGAACTGTGGTTTCTCATGTCTCCCTCAGAGAGCACTGCTATTCGGAGAGGAACAAACTGCCCCCGTTCAAAATCATCGATTTGGAATTTTTTTCAGCTTCTGTCTTACTCTCTCCAGCCCAGCGCTTGAGCTCTCACCTCTGTTTCCAGAGCAAGACACATCCCGCCCCGTGGCCACCCCAGCCGCTACAGGGGCATCTCTCAGTGTCCCATACGCACGGCCAGGATGTCAACAAAGCTGGTATCTACGCACAGGAGCGACACTGGTGACAGGGACCCCCACGTGCCCCGGCGCGGGTACCAACACACCCTTGGCAGGGGGTACAGGAGAAACGGTGGCCTGGGGACAGCCACAGAGGGGCTGCGAGGGGCTGCTCCCCCAACTCCTGCTGGGGGCTGGATGAGAGAGGGGAACAGCAGGCACCGAACGCATAGCCAGCGCCTTTCCTTCCCCACGTAGAGCTGGCTGAAAGGCTGTGTACTGAGGGAGCAGGCGGAGACACAGCGGAGCATGGGAACCTCTTCAGCCCCCCAAAACCCCCGGCAGCCTCCGCCTGCTGCCGCAGGGCCCCTCTGTGAGTGTGGGCAGACGGGGGGAGGAAGCGGGGGGATACTTCTCGTTCCTCCCAGTTATGCGTTATGCACTGGACACCTGCATCTTTGTTTTGAACAAAACACATCCACCTCTCCTAGATGCATATTCACTCTCTTCTGCCACATCATGAACAAAAAGGAAGATACGCTGGTTTTGCATGTCTACATGAGCCATCTGCTTCTATTTTATTGATAAAAACCTGTAACAACAGCATTCACCATAACAAAATAAGACTGCTTCTAAGGTGTGGAGGGTTGTGTGTGTGTGTGGATAATTTCAGCCCAGAATTCTGCAGAACCTGGGTTTAATGCTTTTTTTTTTTCTAGTCAGATATCATCTAGACATTAGTATTCCTAACGCAGCATATAATTAGCGAGAGGCAATATATTGTATGATCATGCACGTTAGCACTTAAGTAGAATAAAAATGTTTCATTGTCAAGTACATGAAAAGCTAAGAATAAACCCGTAACACTCTCCCTGTTGAATATCCAAACATCTTTTCATCGTATTTTTCATCCTTTTTATCACAGTTTTGCACTTCAGACATCTCTTTCAATCACACACACAGCAAGTGAAATGATGCTCATACCATTGCGGTGGCCTCACCAGTCAATACCAGCCATTTATTAAGTAGATTGAAGGTACAATTTTCAGTGCAAATCTTTGAACTTTACAAAAACGAAAAGGGTATATGAATTTGTTTCTTATAACCTTCACAGTATGAACAACTCTCCTTTTATAGATGTATTTATCATAAAAATAATTCAGGAATAAATTCAAGCTCTAGAAGAGTTGCTTTTGCACCGACAGAAGTTAGGGACATGGTTGTTATTAATTTGTCTTTATTGTTATTATTTAAAAAGAGATCAATTTACAGATAAATTTTGAGCTTGTGCATGGCAAGCTGGGGAAGGAGAGCTGAGGTCTCCACTACCCTTGACGCACCCTCAGCCACAGGGCTGAACTACTCCAAATACCAGCCGGCTCACTACCTGCCCGTGGTCTGTGCTGAGGATATGACAGCAATGACAGGAAAAACCTTGAAGGTAGGTTATTCTACTAAGGGCCAGGAGGGAGATGCAGTGAGCGGGCAGCGATGGATGGCCACGCGCAACGCTGGTGGAGGGGAAGGACCACCACGCCACAGGGCGCGCGGAGGAGAGAGGCGATGCACACGCACACCTCAGCCGCTGCGTCTCCAGCGTCCAGCTGTGAGTGCAGCAGCGAGACAACAAAAACCTGTACCTGCCAGAAACGGTACCTCGCTGCAATATAGAAAGAAGCCAATACACACTAAGAATAACTTATTATGTGCAGTATATTTAAATCAACAGTCAAATATACATTGAGATGTGATTCATGCAAATGCTTTTTTCTACCACAAAAAACATTTTTATATATACACGTATAAATGCCACCCAGTATTTAAATGCTAAGTCTACCAAATGATTACTTCATTTACTCTCCTTGACAAACAAAATTCTCTGCTGGGAAAAAGCCAACAAAGTTACAGCTAAGAATACAACCCAGCAAGACAAAAACCAGAGCAGTGCCAGCAGAGGACTGCGGGAGAGATGTGGTACCAGTTTAATTGGAAAATTTGTGCTTGAGGTGCCACATAGTGACAGCAAGAGATTGGAGGACAGGGTTCATCCCGAGCACCATGAACATAAAATATTGCTACCAGGCACAGATCTGACTTGGAGCAGATCTCTACGGATGTTAACGAGAGGATGGGAGATGCAATGATAGACACAGCGTAAAGAAAAAGCACCCGGAAAGTGTTAACAAGACACAACAGGGACGAGGAAAACTGGCAAAATTATATGATTTTTCCCAGCTGCTAATGATGAGAGAAATTTGCAATGTTCTCCTAAGTCCAAGAAATTAAGGGAGAAGGAAGTATTTGGCACAATAAAATGCCTTCCCTGGAGGTCAAGGCTAATTAATGGTCGTGGGACTCAGGAAAGAATTCAGCTTTTGCCCGAATCCTGAATCCTTCTTGTTCTTCACCCATGGCCAAGATCAGCTTTTCGTCTCTCGTTACTCAATGAGATCAGCCCACGTGGGGTATGACGTTACAGGGAATAGACACCTCCAGAGAATTTGGTATCTATTTGATGGTCACCCATTAGAGTCAGGAGGAAACTCAAGAGCCAGGAGGTGATGTCCTCACTTCCTCGCACCTGCAGCTGCCCCAGGAGCTGCGATTTCTGTTAAACCACTTTTGTTAAGTAAAACCCAACAATCTGCTTTCCAGTTTTCTAAAGAGACGACCAACTAACAGGTCTGAATGGAGCTTCATAGCTCTCATCTGGCTTCTGGGTTTCTTCTTCAACTTTTTCCAGCCTCAGCTGCCTAACGCGCACTGGATGCAACATGATGCCCGTATAGTTTTTTGTTGTGCACGATCATACGGACTGCCCCAGCCCACCTGCTTCGCTGCCAAGCAGCACAGACTTCCTTCCTCAGTGGCACCTTGTAGGATTCAGATTTCATGTCCCTGTAATGGGCAATACCCACATCTCATGCAGTTTCCTAAACTAGAATCAAAAATGCCTCGACAGTGGACTGGTATCTGCCTTATCCAAGCACTGGGTTTTCACTGTTCTACCTGTAAAGACCTGTCTAGTGACAGAGCTTTGCTCGGGCTGTTCAGCTCTGCAGCAAGATCTCAAAATTTATCCTCCCGTGAGAAACTCGGGAGCAGAGGGGTGGGGGAAAATCTCACCTTCAGCCTTCTATTTTGGAGGAGCAGCACAGGCAGAGCCCAGCCCGCAGCTCTCCTCTTACACCCTCGTTTGTACAGATGGCTTGTGTGGAGAAGAGAGCGATTGTAATGCTAGAAGAGACAAATGGTATCTACCAAGTTCTTTATCCAGGCTACAGTATTGACCTATATCTGCTTCATAAAGGTGAAAAAACATGGATAGCTGTGTGGGTTGAGCAGGAACATCTTCCTGCTGCCAGCTGGCAAACAGCTTGGGGATTACAGCATGAGGATTAATAGCCTTTGTCATTTGTAAGTGCAGATGCTAACCTTACTCACATGACAGACTGATCTTCTTTGGATTCTGTGCCTGTTTGCTGTTCCAGAAAGATGACCTTGGGCTGCTGTGAGAGACAAAATATTTACACATTCATTTCTTAAGGCCCACAGCGTAGGCTGCAGGAAGACACAAGCTCATTCTGCATCGAAGGAAAAAAAAAAAAAAGCTGTATGCCTTCAGCAGACCTGGAGCTAAGGAATAGCGCAGAGAAACTGGGTTCCAGCTGAGGCTCGATGCTTTCTGGAGCACAGCGTGAGCGAACGCCCAGCTCCACGGCAGCACAAGCACAGCGAGCGCCGTCCCTCCCCACCGCCTTCCTGGCCACTGCTTGAGGTTTTCATTTCTTGCACGACAGCTTGTTAAATCTGCACCAGATTCCAAATAAACACCCAAACCAGCTATTTTGAATTATCCTGTATGTCTTTCCAAGCTTTAGGATCTGTCAGCTTCTGGCTGCTTTTATCATGGAAGCAGATCAGCTGGGAGCCAGCATCACTGCCTGGGGTACGAGCATGTACTTGCTGGGGTAGCGCACGCTGAAGGGAAAAACCTGCCTCTTTCGAAGTGTGAGCTCTTCCACAAACCCTGGCTGCTGCTTTTTCTTCCTCCTCAAACCATAGTTGCAAACATCACACTTTGTACATTTTAAATGGAAAGCGGATGCTCCTGCATACTAATTCCTTCAGGCTCGGCTGTCCTTTTACAGAACACGATGCGTATGAAAAAAAAAGAAGAAAGGAAATACAGAACAGGTTGTTTCCTCTGGCATTAACTCGGCCCACATTGAGGTGAACGGGTGTCACTACTTTGTAATTATTAAAGTATTACAGTCCAACCAACAAGCCTCAAACTCCACAAGCAGACTAGAGATCAGGGAGGCAAGGTCTTGATAATGAGCATCATTGATTAAGATGATCCCTCCAGAAGCCAGCTCCCCTTGAGCCCGGCGATAATGTGATAGGGAAGGCCATATTCTTTGCTCAGCCTTTCTGTCCACCTTTCGTGCTGAAGGGCAGAAGGCAGCTGAGAGGCAGAGAGACGAAATGCAGCGATCACACAGATTAAAGATGATGATAAATACGGGAGTGGAAAGCAAGCTCCGCAGGCACACCAGCTCCAAGGTCACCGCCAGCTTCAACTGAAGGAGAAAGTGAACTGCCACCAGAGGAAACGCCTGCTCCTCTGCCAAGCTGCCACCTTAGGCTTTATGCTGGAGAAATGATCAATAGCAGCTGGCAGCCTTTGGATCTGTGCATCCAAGAACATCTAAAGACATTCACGACCGAAGATCAGTCGACTACGTAAAGCACCAAATAACGTTTCGGGATCTGCAGCCACTAAAAATATATCCAAGCATTGTCCGTGTGCCCCAGGAGCTACACACCCCACATCACCCTGCGAGGGAAATGCAGACAAGCCAGAGCGACAGGAGCGAGCAGGCCACAGCAGGGTCCAGGTAATTAAAGACATCGGTAAAAAGGAAACCCAAACAAATCAAACGACGTAGCAGATCGGCCAGACAAAGCCATGACAAACGAGCACCTCAGTGAGCTATAGCTGTAGCTGTAGCTCGGTGGGCTAAAAGAGGTACTCATTTCTGTGGGCATCAGTTGAAAGTCAGCATTAGTACAGGGAATATAAATGTGGTGAGATCATTCTGTTCTTTTGTCGATACACATTAAAAACAAAAAATAAAATAACAGCACAGAGCCTAGCAGGCCAGGGGCATGCTGGCTGGAGAGAGACCAAGGAAGGAACAGACTGCAACTAGCTGAACGATGCTGTTTGGGATACAGAGATGTATCCAGAGCACTTGCCCACAATATTCTGGGCTTATGCCAGCGCAGTTAGTTCCTTCCCACACAATGGTTTTGTGGGTTTTCAGGCTTTTTTTTTTCCCCAAGAAAAGAAAAATTAAATAAGCTACAAGGGGATTCCAGACAGTGGTGTCAAAAGGGGATGAATTATCTTAGAAAACATAAGTCCATTAGGAAACCTCTAAGCATTAGGACTTGCAAGCACGCAAGCATTCCCAGAACCAGGTCAGCTGTTGCTTTCCTGCTCGCTGAACTCTTCACGGCCCTCCCACGACTCTTCTACCCTCCTGGAGCCCCACAGAAGCAGAGACTGGGCATCAGCATCAGCAGCCATGTGGATGGAGGCTGGCAGGGCACAGGGCCCCAAGCCCACCACCAACTGAGCGCCAAGTGCGAGTCGAGATTCCCAGGGAACAGTAACCTTTCCAGAAATATAGTCTTGTCAGCCACTTCCAAAGGAAACAAGGGGTTAAAGCAGTGACTGAAAGGGCAGTGGTGTTTACATAAGAAAGACCATGAGCACAAGACCAGCCTGCATCAATATTAGCAATGACTAACTCAATCTGTCAATGGGAAGAATTATGGGAGCTCTGGAATACGGGTGAGCTGCTGCAAAGCCTTCATTTCACAGTCGATACAGAAAAGACAAATAAATCTTAAAAACAACAAAAATCCCAAAGCACAGCTAGCAAGCACGAGCACCCCAGCACTGTGCTCATCCCAAGATTCCTAAATTCCTCCATTGCTTCAGTAGGAATTTAATGAACCCCACAAATGCACTGCTCAAGGCATGGATGTGCCAAAAGGTTTAGCAGCAGCTCCAAAAACCCAACGCTCCCCTTGCCTCATCCCTTTTCCCTTCCCTCCAAATTTTTCTGGTAAAACATCAGGCCAAAATGTTGTTGCAAGGATGCAGCAACTTGCTTCCATCGGAGATCAAAGTTTTAACATGTGCTCAGATATTAAATGACTCTAAAAGTAAGCTATTTTCACTTGCTTTTCTCTTACTCTCAATACTCTACACTGAAATTATATATTAAAATTCAATTCCCTTAATGCTGTATCTTCAGAAAAGGTCTTGATGTGAAAATGGCATAGAAGTCCAAAAGCAGTTTACTTCATTGCTTTTTAAAATTATCTTTTCCAAGAATTTTTTTTTAATCACACTATTATAAATCTGGGTTATCTCCAGTTCACTGCTGAAACATATTATCAACTTACACTCTTCTCTTAGCTAACCGTTAAGCATAAGCAACACCTTGCAGGTTCAAGAAGTTATGAAGAGAATCTCAATAAGTTTTTTATACATACACATCCCATCTAATAAAATTACTTACTTCTATATAAATTTTACACAATTCAGGAAAAAAGGTGCAGAGATTGGGAAACAACTGAAATCAGCAAATGCACCTTTTGAATTGGGCTGTTTCCTCCACTTTTTTCTGCAAAAGTACATGATAGAAAAACATATCTATTCTGCCGGTTACCATCCAAATGCTGATTTTTTTCTCTCACATTGGTAATACAGCAGCATTAACAGTGCAGTCAAAAAGGTATTTGTTTGCTGACCTGTATTTAGGTTAGCTCCTGCTTTGTGACACAAAGCCCCAGTAGTGCAAAGTAGATATTATGCCAGCTTATCTCGGCAATGGAGGACAACCCCCCTGCATAGGATAGCCACCAGTCTCACCGGAAAAGTGATGCTCAGATAGGTAAGTGATAAGAATATATAAAACCATGGCCCATAGGATAATTTGTCTCACCTATATCAGAAGTCCTTCTACACACAGATTATTCTGTCTGCTTCACGAGGACAGACGAGCCTGTGTGTATGACACCAAGTGATAACTTGTGTGTATCACACCACCGCCCTGCAGAGTCTGGCTAGCCTGGAGGTGACGCAAACCAGCACCGAGGCTCAATTTTGGTCAAACAGCTAGTGCCAGAATTTGCACTAGTTAGATTTGCACAGCACCGTTGAAGGGAAGGAGATGGTTGTGGTGCAGTACAAGGCAGAATTTGGTGCCAGGTCTCAGTCAATGACAAAAACAAAACATGAAGTGATTCAATACAGACAAACCTTGTCAGCAAAATATTTCCTGTG
>NW_010561086.1:103985-110636 GCF_000687285.1 Phaethon lepturus | reverse complement strand
AATGGAGAAAAGCCAGTCCTCTCCTAGAGAGCGCAGAGAATGGAAGACTGGGCATCTGATAGTATTTGAAGACCTCAGCACCTTACTGTCTACATACCATCACTACACTAGAAGATGAACATCCTCTGCTGTGTCGCACACAGCATCGCAACAGCTAACAACCGCTAACTTTCAATAGTCAGGTAGCAGATGAAGACATGTCCCTGTCCATCATCTCCACGACTTCAACTCGCAGAGACAGGAAAAAAGATTAAAATGGAAAATGACAATATAGTCCGAAAAGTAACTACATAAAAGTGTCATCACCTCATCCAGCAAGCCTGCTCTGTGCATTGTGTTCAGTTAGAGGCAGGAAGGTAATACTTTTCTCTGGTGTTAGTTCAGCAGAGCCAGCAGCCCCTCTAAGGGGTCCCCTGGATCTCACTCCTTGCCTACAAGAGAGCTCACCCCGAAGATGAGGTGACATAGTCTGGCATTTTCTACTGCTCAACATGCCAGAAACAGTCCTTTTTCCGATTCCAAGAAGATATTAGAGGATAGCACATTTGAAGAAGAGCCCTCAACAAACTGAGTTGTGCTTAACTGCACCGCGGAGAAATCATGGATCTAAAGCCTTCCAGTGTAACGGTCACAGAAATGCTTTTCTGAATGAACCTCACTTTTAAAAAACAAAGTAATGCACGGGCAAAACAATAATGCAGAAAAGAGTGATTCAGGCACAAAGGTAGATGTGCAGCTTGTTCTGGTCTTTTTTGGTATTCACGATGACAGAAGCCATGAGCTTCAAGTAAGCATCTAAACATGCATTGTATAATTGCAATATAAAACTGGTGCTAGTTATCTCTTGTGCAAACCTATGGCAAAGCAGGCTAACAAGTGCACAGGATGCCTAATTAAAAATACTGGTAGTGTTTAGTCCTAACATCAGTTGTTAGTACAAGAGAACAGTAGTAATGTCTAGGCACTTAAAAGTGGACAGAGAATTCAAGAGTGCTTTCCCGTGCTCCCTGCAAAATATATCATCCCATCTACAGTGGTATGAAATGCTTATTTCTAGGACTTAGAAACACAATAATAAAAGGGAAAGAATGTGATCTGCATGCAGGTTAGCCTTTTTGTGAGCTATCTATGTGTCAAGAATATTTGCAAACTTCAATAATATAAATAAGGGGAGGAAGGGAAGAGAGAGTTTACCCCAGAAGAAAACAGCATCAAAATCAGTCTGTGATGATTAAGTCTATGACAAACTGAGTGACACAATGACCAAGGAAAGGATTTTGTAGGTATTCCCATTGCTTCTCCTTAGGGTTAATTATTTGGATGCAGAAAATGCATGACAACCTGGAAAGACAAGTACTAAATTTGCTTCCCAGGTCTTGCCACCTTTAATACCCATGACTGCTGACACTGAAAAGCCAGGTTAAAGTGTACGTGACCTGTCAGAGCACAGTGTTTGCCACGGGATAGCTGTTTTCTGCTGACTGAGAACAAGGGAAGACAGCCCCTAGTCCCAGGACCCGCAGGCTGCCCTGGTAACCGCTAGGACTCCAGTAGCGTGTGCCACCTGCAGACCTGCGTCCCCTTTGACTCCTTCATTTCCTGCCAATGACTTTGCTCTTCCTCTCCACTGCTGTTCTGACCCATAGACACCCAGCCAATCATCTCCTTGCGCTTCATGCTGCGTCTGTTGTATATAGAGATCATTAACGTGACATCAGAGAGCTGGAAGAGGGCAACCTGGAAGATGAAAGTTTCCTTGTAGATGGGGTTGGGCTGTCCTCGGCGGATGGAAGTCTTGCAGCGAGACATCTCCTGGCCCACAGAGTTTAGCAGGCAAAGCTTTCCGTAGGTGTCTAGGACAAAAAAGAGGAAATAATGTTTGGCACAGGTGATAGACTAAATGAAATCTCCAAGTGGTCAAAAAACACACAAAAATCCTCTAAGTAGAGTAACTTTGTCTGCAGGTAATAACCGATGGGGACTGGACCGCCTGCCTTAGTAAAATTCATGGGACGAGAAGCAGCAGGTGAAAGTACCTCTTGGATTTCCTCATATTCAGCTGGGCAGAAGAAAGGAAGGAAACTGATGTGTGTTATAGCCTCACTCTCTTGGAAAGAGCAGGAAATCTGGTTCTCAAGCATAGCAAGCATGTCTGAGGCTAACAGAAACTATGAGCATCTCTATGGATTCTGCACATCAAATGGCGTGTCTGCACCTTCCCTTCCTCTCCCTCACAACCAAGCTTCATTGGAACTGTCTTACCAGGGCTTCCCTTGGCTGCACTTGCCTCTCCACCACTTTCCTTTCGAAGAATGCCTTTATGACCTATTATTTGAGATAGCAAACAAAAAGGCTCCTGAAAAAGAGGGAAAGGAAACCTCCATACACAGTGAAATGATTTGATCTTGCATGATCAAAAAAATTTGATCATGCAAGATCTTTTTCCAAATTCTCATCTTACTTTCTTGGTGGACTCAAGGTCAATTTTATTCACAATTTAAGTCAATACAAGGAGTAAAAATGCCTAGTAGATACAGGGAAGGGATGGTGCAAGTCAGTGTTCCCATAAACCCACCCTTAAAATTCTTGCTGCCTCCTGTATTAATCAGTTCACCTCTGTTATGCGGTCACCACTACTGTGGTCTTAGGCAGAGCTCTGTGGTCCCAATGCTCCACAGACCCATCTCAGTGTAAGTTTGTACCTCGCTCTGCACGTGACGGTAACAGATCACTTGGCTAGAAAAGCCCCCTCCCAACCCCTTCATAATCTGTGCCTGGGTTTCTGCAAGTGAGTATTATTTCAGAGTGTGCTGAAGATAGATAGGAAATAAATAACAAGCCTCCGTCTCTTGTCTACAGCATGTCTATCCTCTTCTGTTCCCGTTTGATGTGCTATTTTACGCACTTGTCTACTGAGCAACACAAGGTGTGAAATTACACTTCAGGTGTGAAAACACTTCTGTGTCTCCAAAGCAAGGCTCTCTGCTCCTCTCAAACTGTTCCACTGAAAAAGCTGTCAGGAGACTGACAATCGAGAAGTAAATTGTGAGCCTGCACAGCTGTACAGCTATCGAGTTACTGCGGGGAAAGTTCAGCCCCAGTCATTAGCTGAAGGTGTCAGCTTGGCCCCCAGCGTAACACTGGAGGTGAAGTAGATCTTGCCAACAGAGACAGAAAAGCAGAGCTCTGGCATGAAATAGATTCCTGATTGTATCTGGGAAGGAAATAACTACTGTTTCAAGAGCTGGACTGATGCCCACAGTAATACCCAGCGTTGGTGGTGCTGAGAGACCGAAACCTGTAACAACTTCAGACCCATCAGAAACACGAAGCCCAAGAGAGGACTCTCTTCTAGCTCAACTCAGCGTGAAATCACTCAAGATGACTACCAGACACAATCTCTTGCAGTACTCATAGACATGTCACTTTACTTTGCACTGACAAACCATAATGTGCACTGGAGCATTCCTCATATGGAAGTCCTGGTTGCTGGTCTGAGGCTGCAGGGAACTCCCTGGAAATAAAAATAACTGAGAAGTAGGGGGTTTATGGATTTTTTTTAATGTATTCACCCTTTTTTCTGTGAGGAAGGGATTTCAAAATAATGCAAAATCCCTGCCAGCCTGATTTTTAAATACAAACAGGCAGATAATTTGTACAATTCCATGTTCGAATTCTAAACTTTTTCTTTCAAATTGAAAGCTTACATTTTCTACATAATTTCAGTGCATTTTGCAAACCAATCCCATTTACAGGCAGAAAGATGAAGGGGCTCATTTCTGCTGACACGCAAGAGGTGAGCGCTGCGACCCAGGAATTCATGGAGATGAGACCCTCTCTATTTGCTCCTGGCCCAGCACCTCCATTTTTCTCTAGATATGTCCCAGGTGTCAAACCGCTTTCCCCACTACCCTGTGAGAGCTTCTGTGCTGAGGGTGAGGGCACCTGACTGGGATCACAGGAAGGGCTGGAACCAGCCAGCAAGGGCAGAGCTGGGCATGGAGCAGCACGGGGAAGGTCCTGCCCCTGGAGCCCTTGGCAGCTCCCATGAGGATTTCCCAGCTCTGCTGAGGCAGGGGATGGGCAGAGCGGAGCAGCAATATGCAGCTACGAACTGCTACGAACACCCTCACGGCTACCCCAGCTGAGCACGGCAACATGCAACATAACTAACAGCAAATGAAGCACATTTTTAGCTTATCTTCCCATGCTACTTGAGGGAAAGGTCACCCACACGTGCCTGCATATGGTTTTCTGAGAAGATGGGGAGAGGGCTGAGGTCTAGATTTTTCTCTTGGTAAACCTTGCTATCATCCTTCCTTCTGACTGCTGCCAGTATTGACAGCTCAGGTGTGATTCACCACACCTAACCACAGGTACCTAAGTTTGAGCAGTCCCCTACAGAGACAACCAACTTATAATCAATACTATTAAAGCAGCATATGATGTAATTCGGCAAAAATCTAGTAGACAGTGCTACCATTACAGACGATTTATGTTTTAACACTAAAGCAAGAGCCACAGCTAAAGCACCTCATAGGATGCTGTTTCAGGACATCCCAGTTAATTTTCCAGGCTGGAAACGGATGGATGAGTTTCTTGCAGTGAAACTCGTCTTAATGGATGAGTTTCTTGCAGTCACAAACTCTAGGATGTCACATCCCTGACTGAGGCCCCAACTTTTGCAGGCGAGGAGTAATATAGCTGGCTTTAAAGAAAACTGAGCATCACACGACTAATGACTCAAACCCAACAGAGATCAAAGTCAGAAAATTTGGCTTTTTCTTTAATACACACCATTCTGCACCAAGGCCCTGTCTATACAGTACCGAGGATGGTGGGGATACTGCAGGTTGCATCTGGATCAGGCAAGAACGTGCAGGCTGGAAGGAGACTACGTTCAGGGCAGAGCTAATACCAGGAGCCCTACTCATTCCCATGTAAATACAGGCACAAAACCAGTGCAAGTGACAACTAAATCAGGCTTCTAATTCTTCTCAAATTTATTCCACTGGGTGTATTTTACCAGTCAAAAGAATCAAGCTTGCCTGAACAGAAATAAAAGAGTAGGTGTGGATAATATATTTAGCATCTGAAATTTGCTTTGCAGAGCTGGTACGTATGAGGCTGAGCTGTTATTCTGCTTCACTAACTACATTTTAAGATTGTGGTTTGCCCTTACTGCATTGTGCTCCTTGCAGTATCTTTTTAGGTGTCTCATCAGGAAACGCTTCCTAGTTCTCCTTGTGCTCAAGTCTTGTCCTCTGAAATGGAAAGCTCTCCCCTTTGGTTGGCTTTGCCAAAGAAAATCCATCCCTGGATAGACAGTGAAATTAGTGGAACTACAGCAAGGATGAACTTGAAAATTTACTGAGGAATGTAGTGTGAGAGCATCTATTCATTATGAAGGCAAACATTTTCCACCTAATTACATGCTCAGATTCAGTAATGGCCTCATTACTGTGGTATCTCAGCATTCTACACTCTTCAGTGTATTTACTTTCCTGCCACCCCTGCCAAGCACAAAAGAAGAGAGATTAAGGCTTACATTCTTTAAAATGCCTAAGTGCTCACCTTCTATTTAGGCACCTACCTCACTGACATGACAAGCAAGACCTCTTAATATCTGTGACTGTCTGAGACTGCAGCTTGCCCACAGTTACACAAAAGTCTGTGAAGAAGCAAGAACAAAGTCTAATTTTGCCGAGACCAATTTTAGCACGACATCCACCAGGCTCTCCTTTCCATAAAGGCTTTGGAATAGAATTTCTTGCTACAGATCGTTTTTACTCTAAACACATCTTTCATCTCTGGTATGAGTGGATTGAACAACGTTCACATATACATAAAATATCAACACCTCTGCATTTAATACCAGAGTGAAAAGCACTAAATCAAGGAATGCTGCAAGAAGCCAGACACATTTTGAGCTGGTGCTGCATAATCTTACTCCAGAGGTTTGGCCAAACCTCTCCTTGCGCAGACTGCTCTGTCTCCGTCAACACTGCTCCAACCATAAAACACCTCTTGAGAACTCATCTGCAAAGGCAATCAGTTTATCCGTGATTCTTCTAATGACCCATTTCTGTCATCATCGTTCTAAGGGAACTAACTGATAATGACAGCTCAGGGGAATAACCAACCATAATTTATACGTTCCCGTTTTTGGAGCACGGACCATAGTGCGCATTCTACTTCCATTTACCCTAAGCTCCACCATTATTAATAAAGCTGACCTGTGAACAAAAACGCTGCAATACAAACGTGTCCAACCTCCTGGTTAAACTTATATTTAGAAAGGAAATAAACAACCAACGACTCCTGACCCCTCGGGTCTGTGGGCCGCAGGGTACAACACAGTGCTGTACGGACTTTTCCACCCACGCTCCAAGCAAGCTAGCTCATTTCCAAAAGGAGTATAACCATGTCAGCATGCTGCGATCCAGACTAATAACACCCGCAGTAAAATAAAGCCTTGTGCCTAGAGCTTAATTTCCCCCAGCTGGCATGCCCGCGCTCCCAGCCCACATAACAAACGGCA
Source organism: Phaethon lepturus (assembly GCF_000687285.1). Classification (NCBI taxonomy): domain Eukaryota; kingdom Metazoa; phylum Chordata; class Aves; order Phaethontiformes; family Phaethontidae; genus Phaethon; species Phaethon lepturus. The sequence goes on along the minus strand of NW_010561086.1, from coordinate 104,095 downwards.
GCATGGCGTGGCAAAGCAGCCCCAGAGCTCAATTCTGTGCTACTCCGTGCAGCGCAGCTCAACGCGAGGTCTCAGTTTGAGACCCAGAAGACCGCTGCTCCATTAGTCGT
>NW_010561086.1:93061-103933 GCF_000687285.1 Phaethon lepturus | reverse complement strand
CTGGCTCACTGCAGATGGATTGGGAAAAGAGCAGGGAGGAGAATTAGACCCAAGCTTTTGTTGCCAAACCCACGTCATGAAAGCCTGGCTTAGGACAGAGGCAGCCTGTGGCCTACTCTGTAAATCACATGGGCTGAGCGCTGCCTACTACGCCACTGAGGAGCCGATTTTCCTTCCCCTATTCCGCCGAGTCTCTGCTGCTCAGGTCCCCCCATCCCGCGGCCGGCAGCGATCACGCAAGGGAGAGGTTGGGATCTGGCAGCCTTCTCGGCATGCGAGTCAGAGAACAGACCATCAGCACCTTCAAGGTGCAGCAGCAAGGGGTGCGCTGCTCCCTGGAAGCACTACCCGGGCTGAGGGGAGGGAGCTGCCAGCACCCCTGACTTGTTTTGTGCGAGGGGCTGGGCTGCAGGGCGGCAGGAGATGAGGGCTCCCTGGAAGCAATGCCCTGGTCCCCTCTCTGGGAAGGAAGCTGCTTCCAGAGACCCTCTGAGCTCAGCCCCTTGGTGATCCTCCTCTGCTGCCGCCGCAACACCAGCCCTCACCTGGGACACGTGTTGGGCTGCGGAGCCAGCTTACCACTTCCCTGCTCTCTCCAGCCCTGAGGAGGTGCAGCTTTAGCCTGGGCTTACACACGTAAAGCGTAACACAGTCTCTCCAGATGCACAAGGTGACTAGCCTCTAAAAAGGGCATTTCAACACTTCCCACAACATACATTGGGCTTTATGCATTGCTGCTGCCCCAGAGAGGGGGTGGGAACTTTAAGCCAGAGCGCACCAGAAAGCACAAATGCACAGCCCTCACCAACAGCAACGGCAGCAGCATGATGTAAGGATGCTTAAACCTGGCTTTTCTCACCTCCAGCAGTGGTGTCCACGGGCATGGCTTTATTATACAGCCTGTCATCAGATCTCCTGCAAACACTGCTCTGTAGCGTCACTGCAGATTTGCACTAAACATTCGGCTCCGGCTGACATTTGGAATTTCTACCCTGGAAGCAATGGCTCTGTCTTCTACTTGTTTTTGGAGAGGGAAAATAACACTTTTTTTTTTCTTGTTCACAGTGGAAGAAGCATCACGATACATTCCACTTCAAATGCACTCCTTCGATTCAGAAATACATTCATTTTTATACCCAGGAAATGTAACATGGATTATACTTTTCATAGACCTCTAAGAAATATAAAACTATTGAAAACATTACTGGATAACTGCACACTATCACTGTACGTCTAATTATAGGATCACAGAATCATTTAGGTTGGAAAAGACCTTTAAGATCATCAAGTCCAACCATTCACCTAACACTGCCAACTCTACCACTAAACCACGTCCCTAAGTGCCAAATCTACAGGTCTTTTACCTGTAGATTACCTTTCACCTCCAGGGATGGTGACTCAACCACCTCCCTGGGCAGCCTGTTCCAATGCTTGACAACCCTTGCGTTGAAGAAATTTTCCTAATATCCAGTCTAAACCTCCACTGGCACAACGTGAGGCCATTTTCTCTCTTCCTATCACTTGTTACTTGGGAGAAGAGACGGACTCCCACCTCGCCACAACCCCCTTTCAGGTAGTTGTAGAGAGCAATGAGGTCTCCCCTCAGCCTCCTCTTCTCTAGATTACACGACCCCCATTCTCTCAGCTGCTCTTCGTAAGACTTGTGCTCCAGACCCCTCACCAGCTTCGTTGCCCTTCTCTGGACACGCTCCAGCACCTCAACGTCCTTCTTGTAGTGAGGGGCCCAAAACTGAACACAGGATTCAAGGTGCAGCCTCACCAGAGCCGAGTACAGGGGCACTATCACTTCCCTACTCCTGCTGGCCACACTACTTCTGACACAAGCCAGGATGCTAGGCCTGTGGTAGCCTTCTTGGCCACCTGGGCACACCGCTGGCTCATATTCAGCCAGATATCAACCAACACCCCCAGGCCCTTTTCTGCCAGGTGGCTTTCTAGCCACTCTTCCCCAAGCCTGTAGCGTTGCATGGGGTTGCTGCGACCAAGCGCAGGACCCGGCACTTGGCCTTGTTGAACCTCATACAGTTGGCCTCAGCCCATCGGGCCAGCCTGTCCAGATCCCTCTGTAGACCCTTTCTACCCTCCAGCAGATCAACATTCCTGCCCAACTTGGTGCTGTCTGCAAACTTACCAAAGATGCACTTGATCCCCTCGTCTGGATCATTGATAAAGATATTGAACAAAACTGACCCCAATACTGAGCCCTGGGCAACACCGCTTGTGACCAGCCGGATCATGAAACATCCCTCACAAGAGTCTCACATTCACTCCTTAAAGTCCATTGTTCTGTGACTTGCTTTTCTGAGCCTAATTAGTCCCAGGTCTCACATGTGGTGGGAAGAGCTGTAGCAAGCCAGTCCATCCACTCCACAGTACCCAGTACCACGTGCCTTAGTAAGTCTACAAAAATATGGAAAATACAGCATAGACTGATTCTCTCCCAAATCCTCCCCCAGTCTCCAGCAATTTGTTGCTCAAGAACTTCCTCAGAGGCAGTGTCTTCATATTTAATGGTTGTCAGTGGATTTTTCTCTGTGAACTTGTTCTGTGCTGCACCATACTCAAGCAGACTTGCAGCATCCATGATGTTCTGCAGTGAGAAACTCAAGAGCGTAACTGAAGAGCTGTTTCCTCTTCAGGACCCAGTACCTCCTTGCTTCATTTTATGATCTTCTGGGTTTGTATCACAAGAGACAACAAATAACTGTTGCCAATTCACTTTCTCAATAACATTTACGATTTCATAGGCCTCTGGGAAATCTTCCCCTGCCTCCCCTTGTCATAGCATTGTAGGAGGTGCAGTCTATTCAGCTGCAGCTCGCTGGAAGCTGTTCCCACAACCCTGTCTCCGACACTCCACACCACATCCTTCCAGTTCTGCCATATTCTATTTGAATGGAGGGAGCCAGAACTGCACATGGTATTCATTACACCAATGACTGTATATTTAGAGTCAAATATAAATTTTTCATTTTTTCCTCTGTATATTTCTAACCTTTAATTTGTTTTTTTTTTCACTACTGCTGCTGATCCATGAACGGACATTTTCCTGAAGCTATTTACTATAAGCCTAATATTTCAATCCCAAGTGGCTCTGAGTCCATCCAGTTTAAGTCTGAATTCCACCCCTGCCCCCATACAATACCTTACATTCATCCACACTTCATCTTCCACCTCACTGCCCAGCTGCTCATTACTAGACATCCTTCTGGGGCTCCTCGCAGCTGGTCTCTACTACCCTGAACAAAACTTTCTCAGCTGATCTTACTGTAAGCTTATTCAAGCTATATTCAAGGATGGGCAACAAAAAGATGCAGAAGGAGATGTGGTCCTATAGAAGCTTACTGTGACCAGCTGGCAAGTACTCGGCAGCAAGCAGCTGCCCAGCACCTCTACTGCTCTGTTAACCAAGCTCTCTGAAGGACTGAACCCGCCCCAGCTCGCCTGGTACAGATCTCCTTCTACTACTGAGGTGATGGAAGCATGAATTACAGAGCTTTAGGAGCTCAAGCAAGTTCCCTGTCCCAAGTCCTTGAAAGAGATGTGCAGGTTAAAAGTTAATTTTTTTTATTCAGCTACCTGGTCCAATTGGGAGAAATTAAAGAAATTAACCTGTGCCTTAGTTCTCCAGGAATGAAATGGGGATAATAACTTCCCTTCCTTCACAAACAAGTTGATAAAATAAAATCCACTGATGGCTTTCAAACACTCTGATACCAGAGCAACAAATACCATGAAAGGATCCTAATTTTTTCTATGGGAGCATCCTCTGTACTTCTCAGCATTGTTATCTGTGGCTCAGGTAGATGTTTATTTTCAGACAAGTCTTTACTCCAAGAATTTCTCCAGTTCCCAGTAGAAATCCTGATAGCTTGTTCTTTCCCTCCTGTCTTTTCCAGCATTATTGCTATTGTATTTGTTTAATGGGGTTAATATGCTGCTGGTATAATAATGATCATGTACGGATGTAATTATTATGTGTGATTAATTCTGCAGCTGCTGAAAAGCTTGGAGGACTTTTCTTAGGCAAGGGAATATCTTTACAATAGTCCTTCTCAAATTGCATTACACACAGATGTAAACCCCAAAAGAAATGTGGAAAGGGGGAAGAACGAAGGGTGGATTAGAGGAGAGAGAGCTGCATCCAGCAGAGCAGCTGATGAAGGTTAAACGTCATGTGGGCAGAGACCATCTCTCTGTTGTGTGGTTATACACTGACTAGCACAAACGATTCCTGGTCCATCAACTACAATCCCAAGGTACTACTAGCATGCACATAGTATGTAACTGGTTATAAATTTTTAAAGACGTGTCTGCCAGTGGTGTAGGCTTCTCTTGTTACTTTTTTTATAATAAACATCCTTTAAATGAACGCACTGGGTTTTGTTCTAAGAAGATACAATACCACAGACCAAAATATGAACCCATACAATGGGTTAATTGCACATTAACACAGGTTAATTGTTTTTACAAGAACCAAAGAGAATGAGGTGCACAGCACACAAGCCATTAGCACTAAAATACTGAGGGTGTCCACATCTAACAAAACTGTAGATGCTTTTCTGCATGAGGCTTTTTGGCACACACCGATAATTTACGGTCCGATGCTGCAGCCATACTCTTGAGTGCTCTTAAGTGCTCTGAGCAATAATGGATCTATTTGCGTGATCAGACTCAGGCCTATAACTCAGCATGTTCCCCAGAACAATACCTGGACACTTATCCTTGACCAAACTACCCTTAAATCTCACATATGTGACCTGAGGAGAAGACACTGCCTGCAAGATTTAAGTCTCTGTAAGCTGTCCAGCTGTTTTCTAACCCAGTTACTATGCATGTAAGCATCCATGACTGATATTTACCTGACCCAGTTTAAAGGTTTAAGTGAAGGAGAAGATATGCCCAGGAAAAACTGAGAAATGCACAATCTTCCTTTCCTTCTCCAGAAAACCACCTGGTTTAGCCTCTGCAGTCTTTAACACCTAAAATCCCCAGTGCCCCAGCCCAATGCCTACTCTGCACACAGTGAAATCTCTGTGCAGGGATGCAGAGGAGGGAGCACACATGCTGCAGGAGATGCTGAGCTCACCTGTGCATGACCGCAGGTGGCAGAGAAGAGGGTCAAGGTGGGCAAAAGGCACAGCTGGAGAATCTGCTGTCGTGCAAGACGATCCTGTCATTCCCCATAGCTGGGGCTGTCAGCAGCCCACAGTACTAAAGTCACTGGGCTGCGACAGGACCACATATGGATACTGTATAGGCTCTGTGCATGCAGGGCTGGGAATGGAGATGGATTCTGCCCATTGACTTCTCTCGGTCTTACTATAAATGGCTGCCCTGAACAGCAGTTTTGGCTTGGTACGTGAGTGTCCTGAAGCAGTATAATATCTGAAATCCCCATGATACTTTAAAGAAATAAATCACTCCCTCTGAGCCTCAAACAACAGAACTGCAGAGGGGACGTATCTGAGAAAACACAAGGGCTATTTGCTCACCCTCCAGAAAGAGAGAAAGCAGTTTTAGTTTCCACCTAGTGAAGTACATATCGAGCACCTCATTCGAACACCAGCACGTTTCAGACAGTAGCGATCGGACCTCGCAGCACTCCTCTGCAGCGCCCGCAGGGGTTACCAGTGAAATGCTGCTGCAGCATCTGAGACAAGCGCTGCTTTTCTTCCTTCTTTTTAACTTCTTTCAATTTCTGCTTCGCCAGGTTTTCCTTTTCTCACCACACTACTGGGAAGTTCACAGGCGCAGAAGAACAACGTAGGATGCAGAAGCAACAATGTGACTTGGAATTAAAGCAGCAGATTGTGATAGGTTCAGAATTTGCCCGTAATCATTTATGAATTTCCATGTTTCACCTAAAAACTGGTTTAGCACTGAGAGATACTAGTCTGACAATGGTAAAGCTGATCTGGATACAGAAAGGGTGCGAAGAAACAACTCAAGATAGCCTTAACAGCTATGGAAGAAATGTTCTGAAACAATGTCAGGACTGTTAGTTTGGGTGGCTGACAGAAGACTTTGGCCAGCTTATCAAACCAATTAAACTAGGCTTAGCTGAAGCCCTACAAACACAAAAATGGAAAATTCAGGCAGTATTTAAAATTACACGTCCCGCAAGGAACACCTCCTTCTCCCATATCCCGCTCCTGTTCTCATCTCATCAACAAACACAAAATGCTTCTCAGGTTTAAAGACGCTGCCAACCAAGCGACTGCACTCCCGTGCGCCCACCAGCCAAAAAGCTGAACGGGGTGTCTAGTCAGGGCAGCCAAACTTTCCCATGCTGAAAGATAACCTGCACACACACGGCTGACCTGCCAAACCCCATCGCACCGGAGGCCCAGGACAAACACAACTCCCCAGCGCTCACAGACGACGAGTTACAGGGTTGCTCAGCTTACTGCGACATGCGGAGCTACACAACACGCACCCAGAAAGATGTTCGTTAGAAGAACGCCAAAGAATTTCAGTAATTTGTTCATGGTATTGCAGGCAGTAAGCTGGAAGGCAATTATTTGAGATCTGTGCAGTGAAGACATTTCATTTACGGGAAAAGAGTAGGGCATTACAGACGCCTGAGCCAGCCAGATAAAAGACAACTTGTGCAGGGCCTGATTTCAGACCAGAAGTGCTGCATAATCCTCCCCTTCAGGCAGCTAACAGACAAACTCCAATACCAGAGGCAGATACATGAAAACATACCAGAAAAAAATGCAGTGAATAAACTTGGACCTGTATTGGGGCTGCTTTAATTTAATTCCTGAGAATAAAACTTTAGGATGTATCTACACGGCAGCATATATAAACACATGCTTGCCAGAGCATGTTGGTAAGACTCTTGACTTAGTGAACCTTTGGTTTAAATTACTAAAAAGCTCTCAACTTGAAACCTTTTAATAAAACATGTACATGCAAACAAGAACATGTCTTTTAGTAACACACATGGAGACCTGTGTTGCCACAGCTAACACAAGACTAGCCAGGGCTACACAGACTGAGGTCATGTGTTTTACTGTTGCATAGACTTGTCCTTAATTCTTGAGGGACAGACCGATGCCACAGATTATTTCTGTAATATACTGAAGTATAGTTTAGTGGAAACTTAAGGTTTCGTGTCCACGTACTGAAATATTCCACACATATTTTGCTAGCTCTGGGCCAAAGAGCACAGCATCTTGCAAAAGCAATCTTAGCATTTTGCAAGCTGGAGATACTATGTCAAATCCAGTGAATGCAAGGAACTGTCAAAGGTTGTTACCTTTGACAGGCAGGCAAACACATCACAAAAAGCAAACACACAATCAAACAAAAAAAATATTACTTCGCATTGCCAGTAGCTGCTGGTTTCAGACAGGAGGCACAAGGAAAACACAAGATGAATACAGCGCTGCCTTTCAACCCCTGAATGAGACACACCAGCAGCAAAGCAGGTAACACCGTGCGCTATGGCTGCATGACCCCATCTGTATCACGGACATTAGCATCGTCCATCCACTCTCCTTCTCAAGGACTAACTACAGCTCAAGCGCTAACTAAGCCTACTGTAAGGCCATTTCCATTTTTTCCTATAGGTATTGGAGGAAAGGAACTCAACTGTTGTGGCCCAGAAGAACAACTTTTAAATCTCCTTTCTGCAGAAGACTTTCTTGTGTGGCAGCGGAGAATTTGCAGCAGCAGGATCCCCAAAGGGCCCAACACCAGGTCACCAAGCGCTCAGCAGCACAGCAAGGGGACTAAACAAAGTACAGCCCTGGGAAGCACTTAATGGCACTAGGCAGCGCCTCTGTAGGTCACATGGTAACATAATCACTTGAAAAGCGCTTTTTTCTTTTTATGGATCTACTCTCTGCTTTGGCTATAATAGCACTTTTGCCATAATCAGATGTTGTAAAGGTGTATGCAATAAAAGAGACATTCAGGTATTACTGTCCCATCGGCTGTGTCTGCATATGATTGCCTTCAATTACACTGTAAAATTTACCAGCACATGTATTTGAAATAATGCTTTTAATTTTCAATCAGATACTCTGCAAGGAAACTCAGATCAGAAATGACATAATTGAATATCTTTAGGAAGAAAATAAAAAGCAAATTTTGACTCAATGGTGTTATTTAATAGCAGTGAAAGTACTTACCAGGTGGCCTATTAATTGCGAGGTTTCGGAAATGACTGCCTTTGATCATCTCCACTGACAGCCGCCCCGTAGTGGCATTGTACGACAATCCCACGAGCAGCTCTGGCACCCCTCCATGCGACAAGGACTGTGTTGAAGAAGCGCTATCACTGTGAGAGATTGCTGACAGACTAAGCTGAGAGTCTGCACTCTGCAGGGAAAGAGCACTGAAAGTCTCATCAGGACGTTCACCACCACCCTCCCTTAATTTATATCTTGTAGCCTTGTTTAGTAAGATCTTTCTTAAGAATTGACAATGACTAAGAATGAATTATTATGGGGCACCAGAAGAATCAGAGCATCAATTTTACATAAACACATCTCTGAACTTTCTCTTTAAAGATGAGGAACCCTGCATAATGTGTTATCACGAGTGTAAATCAAAGCCTCTGAGATAAGCATACATCCTTGTACATTAAATGCACAGTAAATCTCCTTGACAATGACTTTTGGATGGTATGCATTTTGCAGTTTGGGGGTTTTTTTGTCAGGTACTGTGTATTTTCTTACTTTCTTTCCTTGCTACCATGATGCTCTCTCTATCACCTCTTCACCCAGCATACGATATTTTATTCATTTTGTGTGCACAACCTCTCACTGAGCTTTTTGCAGACAATGAATCATGACAGCGCTCATCTGCACAAATTGATTGGCATAGCCAGAGCTGGATAAAACTGTGATGTGCATGGAAGACTATGAAGCATCACAGCCAGTTCCTCCTCACATGACCCACCTCTCCACTTCCATCTGTCATGAAAAGGAACATTACTAAGCATTTCTGGCAACATGGAAACTGCACAACGCAGAGCTCCGCAAGCTAGTAGCTAGTGCCAAATGAGGTAGCTCTTGCACTGGCAGTAGTACAGGTCCACCAACATAACGGTGCACAGGAACCACTGTCCTTGCTGAAATTAAGACATAATTAGCCTTGGTGGTTCCAGGACCAACCTACTATTTCTGCACGGCACAGCACTTGATGACTTGTGTAGATGTAGTACATCTACACGATTTTGTGTAAGCTTGCTAGCTGAGCCATTGTTAATAAGGCACACTTTGTGTAGGGAGGACATGCCTTGTGTTTCCCCTTACTGGTAACATTTTAAGTGACAGCAGGACAGATCCACCTGTTGCAACCCAACAGCCCTGAATGAAAGACAGAAGGTACAGACGGTCCCCATTCACCAGGTGAACAATTTCATGGACTCCGTATTTCTTTCATCAAACTTACACTCAAATTACTCCTTGGCTCCAAGACCAATGTCACCTTCGCTTCCCCTTCCTGGCTGACATTGCTCAGGTAGAACAACTGCTCTCCCATCATCTTCTCTCCAATCATCTTGTGCACCGCATAGAGGCGGAAACGAATAGCGTGGCTGCTTAAGTCCTCTGGCTCCAGCTTACTGAAGGTAATTTTATCCTTGAACGTGGGGATGGGTCCTCTCTGAACACTTGTCTTACCCCTCTGTTTCTTGCTAGGCATCAGGACTGTGTGCACTTGCCAGGTGTTCACACCACTGCGGTCTTTGTCTGGGATATCCCTAGCCTCCAAGACAGTAACTACTAGCTTTTGACTTGAGGCTTTATAGTTGAAGATGACGTCTAGATCACCACATTTACAGATGGGCTCACGAGCACCATGATGAGCTGGTACACTGTTGACTTCATCGTGTTCCTGCAAAAAGAAGGAAGAAATAAAACCTCTGTTGGAGTTCAACTGCCTCTGTGATCCCAATTCTATCTTAAAAACATTGTTCTCCTCACTTGTGCTGCAACAGTGGAGGCAGTTGCTCCGCGAAATAAGGATCCCATTTTTTCTTGAAAGGCCAGTGCTAGTTAATTGTCTGATCTTGTGCAACGTTCCCCATACAATCTAATAAGCAACAGCACTTGTTGAAACATTTCCGACAACAAGTTTCATCAATACTTAAATGTTTTGCAGGAGACTGTTAATTTGGCAAAAATTCTACACAGGGAAAAACTAAAACAAAGGGGTATTTAAAATTTCATTCATGTCAATTCTGAGGCATTAATAAACTTTATAAATTTCATTTTGTTGAAAAAAACAACTTATTATTTTGAACATACACTGGAATTTTTTCCAAATTGATTTTTTTACACTACCAAAATCAAACAATTCAGTCAAACCTCCTAACTTTTTGGAACTTTTAGTTCTATTGGAAATTAAAAAAATTAAGCACTGTGTTCAATTTGATGAGAGGGGAAATCACCATGTCAGAATTTCTCGCAGAATGGAAATTCTATTTCTAAATGCTACCCTATAATTCAATACTTTTCCTACAGCTAAAGCAAAGATAATTGAGAAAAAGTCTGATTAAATACATATTGATTCTTTATTCCCTTTTTAAATCTCTCAAGAAAAGCTTCTGTTCCTTCTGTTCAGTCTGGATACTAATAACAGTCAGAATAAAAACTCAAAATAAACAATCAAAATATATGCAGACCAATTCACACACAATCTTTTACCTACTTTTAAAACAAAAATCATCTTGATAAAACAAGATGAAAAACATGGATGCCCACCTTACCTTTTGATGAGTGGGTGTGTGCGTTTCTGTTCAGAAGTGCTTTTTTATCTTAGAGCTAGAATGTGCCTCATGTGATAAAGGGGTTGCTATAGTGATCAATGATTTGTATTTAAACATGAGTA
>NW_010561086.1:85805-93030 GCF_000687285.1 Phaethon lepturus | reverse complement strand
GGGAAAGATTTTCAGTTAATAGCCAGAAGGTGAATTAAGGCCTGTCACTAGCAGTCTGAGTCACCCTCCTCCTCAAACATTTATCTTCTTTCGCATTTCAAGTAACACTTTTTTTCAACGTAGGAATCTTATTGTTTAGAGTACAGATGATGTGCCATAGGATTTCTGATGTAATTCCCTTCAGAAGCGTCTAGGGTGGTATATGTCTCAAACAAGACCTCGAACAAACTTCAAAATTTCTATCTATCTCCTGTCAAGCTATTTTTCAAGTGCTCAGATGCATCTGCCATGATGCACAAAGCTCCAGCTTTTCATATTTTCATACGTGTTTAAGGGATTCATACACATGAATACAAAAATCCATGTCTGATGGAGACCTGCTGTCATATGTCTTGCAGAAGCACTGTTAAAGAGAGAAAAATCACTGCTTGGACAGCAAACAAAATGACTTGGTTGCCCATAAAAATGCCTTTCTGTATGAAGAGCAGGCTGCAAAGACAAAAATGCAAGGCAGGCCAGGTTGCCTGGAGAGAACGTGATGTTATGCAAATTTAAGTGCTGCTGTGTAGCTGTCACATCATTTCTGTTTGGTTGATGAAATAATATTTAAGAAGGAAACATAATGGGATTGTGCTTGATTCATGTTTCCCTCCACATGTTCATCCCTCCCCACTTTCATCTGTGCATTGAGGAGATGGAATCAAGGCACATTTGAGAACCGCTGCTAAAGTGTGGAGACAACTGTGTTTGTGGCATAACTTTGCTTTCATCTACATGCGCGAGCTGGAGAATGTGAACTCCTCTGCATCACGATAAACTCACAGTTATGAAGATCCAAGAGGCACCTTCGTGCCCCAGCAGAGCTGAGCGTCTCATCTTCTGGCAGCACGTAGGGCAGACTGAAGGTCAGCTGTCTGGTTTTTGACAGAACAGCTAGAAAAGATCTGCATTTCAGAAAATCTCAAATCGTGCTACTATAGCTATGGCCACATCCACCGCAGAGAAAACTGCATGAACTGGAGGTAAAGAGGCAAAGAGAAATGCCAAACTCTGTGACAGTGACCTTTCTGTGGGCAACCAAGCTTTAGAGACCTCATGGGCTGGCCCTTTCGGAGAGCACCGGGCTAGCTGGGACTCACCACCATACAGGTTTTCAGCACAGAAAGCTTAAGGATGCTCAGTCTTCTTTCTGCAGAAGTCATTGACGGAATTCCCCTTGGCTCGTAGCTGGGGCTGTGAGCTCTTTGTGAATGTATTGGTTATACAGACTCTTAAACCAGAATCCAAGGAAAAGTGGGGGTTTAGATACTTCATCTGAATTTCTTTCTTTCCCTCTTCCCAGCACAGTTGTTGAGATATCAGGCCAAGTATACTGATTGATACTGTATGTCTAACCCAGTCATTCAGGACAGCCAATATCCACTTCATCAGGTAAAACAAGTCCATTTCTGCCAGAGCAACCTGAAAGAGCAGCTAATTACAGACAAGGCTTGAAATGGTACTTGTGGTTCCACTGCAGGGGCATAAAATTATCATTTTTGTCTCCAAAGAGAGGTCCTTTGAGCGGAGCATAATAGCGCTCGGACATTTCTGGCATGTCAGAACATTTAGTTCCTGCAATAAGAAGTCTTTCATTAACCTGCACAATACCTTTGGATAAGAAGCTGCTTGTAGTAGACAAACTGGGACTTGGGCATATCTGCCCCCTGATGCTATAGCCATTCTTTGCATTTTTAAAATGTAGATACCAGAAGCAATACGAGAGAGGTATTCCAAAGAAATATAAGAGGGCACTGGAGACATTGTGGCACATGTGAACCATGGCAATGTACATCAAGCATGGAAGAGGAGAAACGAGCCTCAGATGGGCAGACAAACAGTGCGTGTCAGCGGCGCGCAGCAAAGAGAGGGCAGAGCTGCCACCACGTGGAGTTCCCATGTGTTGTGTAGTATTTTGTGGGACTGGCTCATGCAGCAAACCAAAATGCTGTTCAAAACACCCCTTGGGGCTGGAGCATATGCACCAAGGAGCTGCTTTCCACCTCTTTGGCTGCAGGCAGCATGCTCTGAGGAAGGGAACCTTTCCCTCAAAGCCTCGGTGCTCAGACTGTGATGGAGGTATTAATTTCCACAGCTGAAGAACAGTCTCTTTTAACGCAGGCAGATGATGTGACCTTTGTGCTGTTCTTTTAATATGTCTGATGCTGATATTTTCTCAGAAATTTAATCTTGCAGTAAAATAATAATGAAAACAAACACATCACACAGAAAGATTATGAGAGAAAAGGGGGATGCTAAGTCATCAGGTGTTTACAATGCCATAAAACCTGTAATGTTTTTCTTGAAGCTTCAAAATAAAGATGCAGAACTAAGGGAAAGCAGAGGGGCTCCAACCTCAGGTTGTCTCCTTCCCTGGAAGGATGCCAGGGTGATGGTCACTTAGACAAGTCACAGGCCACCCCACCAGTTGCCTCCAGCTTTCCAGATGCTTCCCACTGTCTAAGCCATAGAAACCACGCAGAAAAAAGAGGCACAGATCTGACCCAGGCACCATATACCATGTCCCTAGACACACACCCTGCACTTACAGCCAATGACAAAGCCCTGGGCCACCACAGAGTGCTCTTTGCTAAGTAATAGGAAATGCTGTCAAGCAGCTAATGGCTCCAATTTCAGTTCAAAGATTGCAGTCAGAAATCAAGCAATAAAACAGCTCCTCTGAGTAAGTGTTAGTAGCAAGAATACAAGAACAAGGGAAAACACATAGAGAGGGGTGTATGTTCACGCACACGTGCACACAGGAGTACCATTATCTCATGCTGTGCTGATCAATTTTTCACTTCATTTCTCCCCTAACATTTTTTGGCCCCCAATCATCCTTCAAAAGCTTACATCATGTGTAATTAATGACAATTCACCATACCTCAGGGCTCCAAGCCGATGAGCTGTCAGTAGCATCATTTACTTCAAATCCCTGGTTGGTAAATGCTGTCTCCGTTTCCAAACATCCTTCCACGGCTGGCCGGCTAATGCCATCAGCAATGCTGGACTCCATCCTAGGACCTTTACACTGCCCAGTGCTCCTACTCTCAGTTGTTCTTCTTGAATCAAGAGATACGTGGTCATCTTCACGATAGGACAGGTTGTCTTGGTAACTCAATTGGCTTAGTCCATCCAGATCTAACAATTTTCAGCAAGAAAATAATTTCAGAGGGATTAGAATGCATTCCTCTCCCTCCCAAAATGTGCCTTTCTCTCCTTTCTTTTCTTTTTTTTGCCCTCATCTCCAGTGTTTGCAAGAGACACTCTCTACTTCTGAGAACTGCAGCACTGGACTTAAAAAATAATAAATCCTGTATAAATCATCATTTGAAGGAGTGGACATGGCTGTTTCTTGCCCCATCCTGAACTGAGAAACCAGTTGCATTTACTTGAAGTTAACCACCAAATGCAATTATCAATGGAGCATCCGGGATATTCAAGTGCCTTGTGGGCTGCTTTGTGGCCCCAAGTAATTGCTTCCATGAAAACACAGGTCAGACAAATCACAGAAAAGCACAGCACAGGCCTGATGAACAGGTAACAGCAATTTTCTTCTATGCAGGAGGACGAGGAGGAGAAAAGGACAGGAGTTATCATTGCCCTCAAGGGGATGGTGCTGGTGAGGAAAGGAGTTTTGCAGAGATAAGAGAGTGCCACCATGACCCCATCACCCAGCCCCAAGAGCATGACCAGCCCCTCATGCCAACTAGGAATCTTCAAATCCCATGTTTGAGCTAAATTGTCCCAAGACCAACTGAACAGAGATGCGTTCCCTAATTTCCTGCCTGCTTTTATTAGTTTTAATTCGTCTGGTCCTACATACTCCATGAGCTAAAGTAAGGCTCATTAAGGAGAATAAAACAATCTTCTCTAGTTCAGACCACAGATTCCTTCTCTGCACCACCGAAGTCTCTATTTTGAACACAGGGCACTTTTCTCTACTAAAAGGCATTAGTAAGAGATCTCTGGGTGGAGCAACACACATAACTGCATGGACAGATGAAAATAACGTCATGATTTGGCCTTGAGTATGTTCTGCAAGCACTTTCAGACGTTCCTCTGAACCAGGGACCTTCCTCTTCCCAGTGCATCTGATGCCAGGCATTGCTTTAGGAACACAAAGAGCTAGATTCTGCTTCCATCTCTTTCAAATAAGCAAGGACCAGTTACAGTGAAGGAAAACAAGTTGTGCTACCAGACAGCTGATGCCAGTAATGAAAACAGAATTACTTTCTTCGCAAACACAGCTCTTTGGGGTTTAAAGGTTTCACAAAATGGTTGAGGTTGGAAGGAATCTCTGGAGGTCATCTTGTCCATCCCCCTGCTTGTTTATTCTTAAACCTGCAGATTTGTTCTCAAGATCATTACTATAGAACAATTAAGTTTTTCAAATTTGGTCTCCAACTCAAATCTTTAAAAAATTGTATTAATTACTGTGTTTAATAGAAAATTATTAGTTTGCTTTGGTTTAGATGAATTGATATTTTCCTTCCCAGCCTGGTAAATCATAGAATCTTTGGGTTGGAAGGGACCTTTAAAGGTCATCTAGTCCAAGATGAGACAGGGATAAATGAGACAGGGAACCTGGTGACAACTGGCATGGAGAAGGCTGAGGTACGCAACAACTTTTTTCCCCTCAGTTTTCACTGGCTGTTGCTCATCCCACATCTCTCAAGTCCCTGATTCTCAAGGCTCATGGAGGAATGGAGTCCCACCCATTGTAGGAGAAGATCGGGTTTAAGACCCTCTGAGGGACCTGAACGTACACAAGTCCATGGGACCTGATGAGATGCATCCCAGAGTCCTGAGTGAACAGGCTGATGTAGTTGCTAAGCTGCTCTCCATCATATTTGAAAAGTCATGGCAGTCAGACAAAGCCCCCAGTGACCAGAAAAAGGGGAACTTCACACCCATTCTTTAAAAGGGTAAAAAGGAGGACCCTGGGAGCTACCAACCAGTCAGTCTCACCTCTGTGCCCAGTAAGATCATGGAACAGATCTTCCTGGAAGATATGTCAAGGCATATAGATGACAGGAAGGTGATTAGACAAAGTCAGCATGGCTTCACAAAGGGCAAACACTGCCTGACTAATCTAGTGGCCGCCTACAATGGAGTGACCACATTGGTGGATAAGGGAAGAGCGACAGATGTCATCTAACTTGACTTTTGTAAGGCCTTTGACATGGCCCCACACAGCATCCTTGTCGCTAAATTAGGGAGATATGGATTTGATGGATGCACTATCTGATGGATAAGGAGTTGGCTGGAAGGCCTCAAACAAAGAGTTTCAGTCAATGGCTCAATGTCCAAATGGAGACAGTAACGAGTAATTGGTAACAAGTAACATGGTAACAAGTGCTGTCTCTCAGGGGTCTGTATTGGGACTGGTACTGTTAAATATCTTTATTAATGACATAGATAGCAGGACTGAGTGCACCCTCAGCAAGTCTGCAGATGACATCAAGCTGAGTGGTGCAGTTGATACACTTGAGGGAAGGGATGCCGTTCAGAACAACTTTGACAGGCTTGAGAAATGGGCCAATGTGAACCTCATGAATTTCAACAAGGCCAAGTGCAAAGTTCAGCACCTGGATCAAGGTAATCCCCAATATCAGTACAGACTGGGGGATGAATTGTTTGAGAGCAGCCCTGCCAAGAAGGACTTGGGGGTACTGGTGGATGAAAAGCTGGACGTGAGCTGGCAAGGTGTGCTTACAGCCCAGAAAATGAACCATATCCTGGGCTGCATCCAAAGAAGTGTGGCCAGTAGGTTGAGGGAGGTAATTCCTCTTTTTCCTTTACTCCACTCTTGTGAGACCCCACCTGCAGTGCTGCGTCCAGCTCTGGACCCCCATCACAGGAAAGACACGGACCTGTTAGAGCAGGTCCAAAGGGGGACCATGAAAATGGTCAGAGGGCTGGAACACCTTTTCTATGAAGAAAGGCTGAGAGAGTTGGGATTGTTCAGCCTGGAGAAGCAAAGATGTCAGGAAGACCTTATTGCTGCTTTTCAATAATTAACAGGGGCTTGTAAGAAAGATGGAAAGAGACTTTTTACCAGGGCCTGTAGTGATAGGACAAGGGTAATGGCTTTAAACTGAAAGAGGGTAGCTTTAGACTGGGTATAAGGAAGAAATTCTTTACTATGAGATAGTGAGACACTGGAACAGGTTGCCCATAGAAGTTGTGGATGCCCCATCATTGGAAGTGTTCAAAGCTAGGTTGGATGGTGCTTTGAGCAACCTGATCACAGCAGGGGCGTTGGACTAGATGATCTTTAAAGGTCCCTTCCAACCCAAACCGTTCTATAATTCTCTACATATCCCTCTGTCTAGAACAAAAAGCCCAAATCTTTCTGAGTAGAAAAAATTCCATGTTTGGCCTTAGCAGCAAATATGCTGTTTCTGATTCATACCTGCTTCACACAAAAAAAAACCCAAAACAGCAAATAACAAACCAACAAAGGGAGTGGGGATTATACTCAGGAAACGTCTCTTGGAGGTTTACAGAAGTCCCTGTCCCTCTCCTGGTTGCTCTTTAAATTGGACAGCTCAGAGATTTGGAGAATAACTTTATCTCCTTTCTTCAACTATGAATGGTCTCACATTCTCCCTCCCAGTAAAATGCTTCAAGTGTGGGCACTTCAACAGAGAAGTCTGAGAGCATCTCACAGCTTTGTAATTATGGTCCTCTTCTGAGACACGGGAGATGGTCCTTGAGGAGGAAAGACGGATCCAAATTCAGATCTCTCAAATTCCAGATGAGTGCTCTTCTCATTCCCTTCTCAAATGCAAAACCCACCTCTTCTCCTCCTCATCCTCCCATCTGGCAGACTAGTCGGGAAACACGAGAGCCTCCATTGTCTCACCTCTGCCCTCAGCTGAAATTCTTGAGTGAGGGTAGAAACTAATTTGATTTTTTTGCCATTACTCCCATTCTTCTCTACAAAGTCATAAAACAGAACCAAGTAAACATAAGAACGTAAGCAAGAAATGAAATAACAGAAATTCCACAAATTTACTGAGACTGAATGGGTACAGGCGCTCCTTAAGGCATTTAATTAGCAAGCCAATGTCTAATACACATTTTAAACAGTGGGTCATCCATCAAAGCACACACCACACAGCAGGCTTTCAAATAAAATGCTACTGTAGTAAGAAATTATCCTCACACAATTGTCTTG
>NW_010561086.1:76416-85774 GCF_000687285.1 Phaethon lepturus | reverse complement strand
TGGGATAATATCTAGATCAATAATAGAGGAATTTTCAAAAACTACATTAAAGGCATAAAAGGCTATTCATAACAGAACTCCAGAAATATATTAATAGAGCAAGCCATCTCCCTAAGACTCAGGCATCAAATGAATGTGTTAGGAAAGCAAATGTATTCAGGGAAAGGAAGGGAAAAGGTGATTCACCAAAACCATTCAGTGAAACAGTCTGGCTTTTTCTTTAAATTTAAAGAAGTTTGGTAAGAGATAATAATTTATAAATACCAGTATTGGAGGATCATTACAGGTAATAGCCCAACTATACAGACTAGAACTACACCTCTTCAATTACATCTGTTCTAACATTATATTCACAAAAAAAATGGTGAAAACAGAAGTTCTACATATAAAGAAAAAGGTCAGAACAGTAAAATGCCTGTAATTTACCTGAGAGATCTTTAAGAAAGAAAATGTCAACTGTCTTATGAATACCTGACATGAATAAACAGCACAGCATCGGGGATATATGTTGAGACAGCGTTATCTAACTATCTGAACTTTAATTAGCCAAGAGTCCCCAAAGAGCAATAAGGAGCCAGTTCTAAAATTAAGGGCAGCCAGTACTGTACACCAAAAAGAGTGTGATTTTATTTTTTCAATTCAACCTTTCCCTGTTGTGTCACATGTGTCCACAAGGCAATAAGGAGCTAAAGGGAATACTGGGGAACAGAAATTAGCAAAAAATCAGAAAAGGCTGTATTCAAGGTTGGAGAACTGGCTGTGAAGAAACTGTGAATATTGTCAGATGAAAGGGTGAGTATCGCCTCCAAACAGACCTCTAACAGGTACTGGGGTATGGAAGCATCTCTCCAAAGATACAGGGAAAGCTCAGCACATCAAAAACTGAAAATCAGTCTGGAAAATACTGTGAAGTCTGCCCTCACATTGGCAAGTAAATGGCCTGGTTAACCTACACCGTATTTCTTCTCTTTCAATGGTACACAATTGCTCGGTTCTGTGAAGCATTACAATGTGCTAAAGAAATGTCCTGAAAGCCTCATCAGTTCCTAAAACACACTGCCAGAGTTAAAAGATGAAGCATAATTGATCTTGCTAAATTAACACCACATAGTTCACCGACCAGAAAGACACACCGACATGAAGAGTTGAAGGTCTGCCTGTTACCCGTGCTGAGGTGATGTTTGCTCTGTGAATCACTGTGTTTTCACAAGGAAAAACATGTCTCATCTTTGTGGTTTTCCAAAATGAAAGAAATTTGATCCCTGCTTTTAGACTGTATATAAACACATGCTGCAAGTTAAGAACCTGTTTAAATATGGTCCAGAGGAGGAAAGGATTTCAGTATGGATCTAGGAACTTCTGGACTTGAAATCCTCCCAGCTACTAAGAGTGATTTTCAAACCCCTCTTCCTGACAGACAGTAACCGCAGCAGAGACACGAGTTAGTGGGACTGAGGCACATCTGTCCTCATACAGCAGTAATCCTCTTGCCTGGCCCTTGCAACAGCCCCGGTTCCAAGTCGCTCTGCAGGACCCCCGCACCACGTGCTCCCTCCCACTGAACCAAACCAGATGCAGGGAGACCCAGCAGTGCTTCTGCCCACGGTTATTTTGAGGTTAGCCACCAAAAAGTGCTAAAAAACTTCGTAGAAGAGCCTCAAAGGAGCAGAATCATTAATTACAATAAATCTAAACAAAAATGGCTTGTAAATTTTAGGGGTTAAAGAGAAAAAGGATCTTAAACTTCAAGTGACGTTATGCAATCAGGCCAAGATTGTTTAATTTACTACATGCTGGGTAATAGCCTGAGAAGACTCCGTGTTTCCAGAACTAAAATAGGCTCTTTATTAACAGGGTGATTTGCAGAGAGGCTGTGGGCTGAGCTGGCATTCAAGCCATTCAGGTCCCCAGAGCATCCTCCAAACGCTTCCTTCCTGCAGTGTGCACTCCTCTTTCCAAGCTCTATTTAAGTTACTTACAAAGATTTTTAACAGGTGAAAAGTTAAAGGTAGGCGAGTCCACAGTGCAGACTGTCATGACATTGATAACAGAAACACAGGGTCAAGGAAAATCTCATGTAAGAACACAATGTGAGAAGACTTTGCCGTATGTCAAGGCTGAGTGGGAGAGCAGCTGTTCAGGGTGCTCTGAGATGCTTAACTTCTCTGTATGCCTAAGTTTATTACAGATTTCTGATTCTGTACGAAAAGAAAACTACCAGCTATATGAGTAGAAGGTCTGCTAAGAGAACACAAGGAGAAGAGAAGTCTCAGGCAGAGTCTAAAGAAGGTCTGAAAGTGCCATGATCCCAATCTGGACTCAGCGCTTTCAAACGATCCTTCATCCCTCCCACCCAGAAAGGTCCAGAGGACCTGCTCAGCTGAAACAGCATTTGATACACCCTCGGGGCACAGTGACGGCTTTACAGTCACAAACCTTGCTGTGGTTTGTGATCATGGCACCAGCCAGGGCTAAAATGGGCGCTCACACATACGGAGTTGTCAGACCAGCAACTGAGGGGTAGCAGGGTGTGGGGTTATCTAGGATTTATCCCAACCACTCAGCTTTTCTCCCAAACAAGTGCCTCGCACTGGGAGCCGTGGGTGTGTGTAACTATTGCTGTACACCCAGTAACAGCAGCTCTACATGCCTCAGAAGCCTCTCTGGGTTTGATGGAGACCTGACATACCCAAAGATTAGTTTATAGGCATTTGTTCGTAATGAAGGGTCTAATCTTGAGCTTAGTGAGAAATGGGGCAGAGAACAGAATGCCTAGCGAAAGCAGGCTTCAACATCTGGTTTCATGTAGTTTCTGAACAGCTATTTGAACAATATTAATATTACCTCTGAAAAGAAAACTAAGAGCAACTCTTCACCATGTCGTGCCAGAAGAAGAGTTCACTGGAGAGCCATATCTCGAAATGATCGCTCTCATCAGAGAGCACATTAAAATCAAGAAATTGTATTTCAAAATTAAAATGTTCTATGAAACTAAAAACAAAGGGCACTTTCACAGCTCTTCCCTCTAATGAACTTCTCCAGATTTTAGGACGCGTTCAGGCCAATTTTCTAAGTAGTTACATTTTTAAATGCATTTCGTCTCTGTTTGTATAGAAGAGTCATTACATCAGTCCATAGAAGATCATAAAATTCTTCCCTTCTGTGCCATAAATTTTTAGTTTCTGTCATTCCTTGACATTTGGCGTATGCGCTGGCAAACGATACAGCATAATTCATTCACTTCACCTTGTGTTTGCAAAGCTGTTACAAAAGGAGACATTCAACTTCTGCTAAAAGGCTTGCTCAAGAAATGACTTTAAAAAGTGGCACAGATCAAAAATAATTAGAATGAAGTCCTGCAGTCTTTACTCTGGAAAAATTGGCAATAAAATCCATGAAAATCCCTGTGGATTATGAGATAGAATTCAAAAGCCATGTACAGTTAACAGAAAGATCTTCATGGACTTCAGCCGGGCTTGGATCCAGACTCTCCCCTCTTAGTATTTCAGAAATGAGCTGCAGCTAACCCGTAAGGAAACCAAGTTTAGCAAGAGAGAAAGGAAGATTCAGGACTTGTTCTCCACAACACAAGAACTTCTCCATGTTGAGGCTACAGATCTTAAAGACTCCAACTTCTTTAATCTCATTTCATGCAAACAGTACCTTTGCATTCAGATACCTCTGTATTGTACTCCTTATGGCTGGAGAGTAAACGGATGAATTTGGGTCTACGCTCCACACCTGCTGGTGTTGCTTTTTCAGATACTTCTGGTCAAAAACTTTGTGAGCATGACACAGAGATTTCAAACTGCTTAATCACCTCATCATCGCTGCCTAAAGATGCTGTCTGTTCTTCATCCTCCCCATAACTGTTTACTGGGAGAAAAACACAACTCAGGCTTTAGACAGTCTGCTGCCCTTGGCCAAGAAGCCAGATGACACGGCACACTTGTAGCTCTCAGATGGACCTTCTGGGGAGAAAAAGGGGACCAAGGGTTTAGGGAGGACTGGGGAATGAACTTGAGAATCACTTACTTCTTCAAACCTCTGGAAAGCCTGTGAATGTCATATTGCATCAGCAACATTTACGTATTATTAGACCTTGTCCGACACTGCACATTGCCCTATTTTTTAAAAAAATGAAGATATTTAAGAGAGCAGAACACAAAGACAGACACAACACACATAGAGAACCACTCAAAATCATTAGCATGTGCAAAGACAAAGTGGTAAGCAGAAGAATTGAAAACTTGGTCATGCTTCCATTCTCATTCAGCTCCTGCTAAGGTGGAGAGGGAACTTCTTTTGTGCAGAAAAAGCAACTCAGGCGTGACCTGCTCTGGGTAATACTGTGAACACATAAATACGGCACACGGCTAGCAGGCACCGCTGACTCCATCTGCCAGCAGCAAAGGAACTTGGGAGACCAATGTAAATTGTAACCTTTAAAAGTGAAGACACGCATTTGAGCACGTCCCTGTGAGTGCCCTTCCCCTCCCGCCACCAACACGTGCTTTGAATATGAGATGACTGCACCCTCGTTAGTGCATGAATATCCACCAGATGGGGGAAGGAGGGAATATATACACACACTATAGATACTTGGCTTTGCTTTGTCAGGATGAAAACACGGAGGCATTTTTGCAGATCTCCTTGCCATCGGCATCCAGGAAGCACGACAGCAGGACGTTTTGACCCACCAACGTGCACTGAGAAGGAAGCAGTGGGGACGCCGGGCAGCCAGCGAGTACGTGCACGTTCGCATACACACGTGTGAACACGCCAGCTGTCAAGTGTGGCCCGTCCGCGGCTTGCTCTTGAGCACGAAGCATACGATACGGTTGCCAAGACTGGCTTTGATAATCGCCATGGCAAAGCCGAGAGCTGAACAGATGAGCACTGCAGACAAAGAGGTGGAGGGCAGCTTTCTCAGCGACGCTGCCTGGTTTGGGGAGCGGGGGAAGCTCATTTTTCCACCTCAGACCTCACATCAACCACACAGCTGCAAGTGGGGAAACCGGATCCTGCTTTTACACGCTGTGTTAGGTCTATTAGAAATCCGCAGTATAAACTTAATGACAACTGCTGTCACCGCTCCATAAATTACCTGCTGCCGCACAGAAGATGGTACTCAACTCCTCGGGCAGAGAGGACAGAACAGAGAAGCTGGCAGTACCGAAGCAAACTGCTCCCACCACCAGCCCAGCAGAAGCTGGCATCTTCCATGCCGCCACGTTGGCAGATTTGACCTTCTGGTCCAATTTGCCAGAGTTTGACAACAAACCTGCTGCTCCTTCTAGAATATTGCTCACAACTGGAGGAAAAAGCCAAGTGTTCCTATTCTGATAAAAAAGAAAAAAGCTTTTAAACATGAGTTTGTAAATGGTCCGTGACCAGTTATCATAAAAACTGACTATTTTTATGTAAGCTGTTAAAAATAAGTTTATTTGAAACTTTTTTTAAACAAAAATTATTTCAAGCTGTAACAACCCTGTGGCCTAAATGTGCTCTGATCTATTCAAATAACTGAAACACATAAAACTAAACACTCCTTTTCAGCCAACTGTGTTGTCAAATTCACTACCTGCAGCTCATGCAACTTCAACAAAATTAATTTAAATCCTCAGCAAATGCTGGCAAGTTCTATTTATATGTGCATATCTTTTGGGTATTTGAGATTTAAAAAAATTAAATTTTTTCCAGTTTAAACAGAAGTCCCCTTTTCACTCAAACAGCTTGCCAAAAATCCTGAGTAAAACATCGCCTTTAGCAATTAAGCCACATCTTTCATCGTTTTCTAAAACAACTGTAACATTAAAATTCTGGGTCCATGGGCACAAGGCTGTATACTTAAATAAACGTGCATTAACGTAGTGTACAATTCTGGTTATTACAAGAGTGAAGGGGAGGAATTTGGCCCAGTTTGATATGTTATTGGCCACTTGACTTTGACTTCAACTTTACAAATCCCCAAAGCATGACTGCATCACTTGTTATGAGACTGGATGCTATTTCTTACTGCCGTTTGGAAGCATACAGGCTAATTAAACGGCGGCACGGGGGGAATCTGCAGCAAATGCTTGATATGTCTGCTGCTGAATCTCTGCCTGAGCAGCAGACAGCTCCATGTCAACTTAGTATCTCTGTATTAATAAAACTAACTTTACCCAGGGGAGAGGAAAAACGTTCACCATTCAAATACACAAGTGTCCTGATTAGGAAAGGACAAGGGGGAAACATTTTCTGTATCACCATGGAAACTTAAATAAAGGACCCATAATTACAATTTAAATTCTGGAAAGATAATGAATACATCTTGAGATCTGCAGATGTTGGGTAGCATATACATATTTCTAGCAACTTCAACTCAGTTACTTCTATGCAGCATCTGTTTTACAAATCAACTTCCCACCACTCATAAGGAGGCATGTGGGATTTTTTTTTTTCCCCCTGAGAAGACAGTGCGGGAGGAAGGAGGCTGACCTCTTTTTCTGGCAACGTATTTCAAACTACGACTATTTATTCAGAAATTTCAAACACCCAATCAGTTACAAAGTTAGCTTACAGGCATCCAAATATACTAAGCTAAAATGCATGAAATAAATAATTCAAGAACTCTCTGCAATGTTAGCAAGTATACAGAATAACTTCTCATTTGCTCAAAGCCTAGCCAAGAAAAAAAATTACCAAATAAAATACATAGCGTAGCTGTAAAATATAGATGTACTGCATGCATCCTGTCTGCCTGCATGTTAAAAAACAAACAAGCAAACAGTCATTTTGGCTGAACAACGAAAAGTTCATAACTGCCAGATTTCTGCTTTCCTATATATATTTACTGTTGCCCTTGTGTGTCCACTTTCTTCTTAAAGATTTTGATTCTGCTTTACGGAAGTCAGTGAGAGTTTCAATGGGAGAATCACCAAACCCTGCAGGAAGCAGAAGTACTACACAAAAAAACCGTGTTTGATCATATACCAAAGACAATATCAGTACATCTATGCATAATGCATATACTTGGAGGATCCCAGGAGCGCTCTGCGCAGTGTTCTTTGCTATTATGGAAGCAGTCACATAGGCCTGGCCTTAAAATTTTCATGATCAGGATGACATACAGAAACAGTGATCTGCAACAGCTCATAACTCAGCAAAACCCAGAACTGCGCACAGAACAAATAAAAAGGGCTTTTCTTTCGGAAAATTGGAAAGCCCTGCTGCAAACTATGGAATTGTTAAAGCTTCTCAGAAAAAAAGGAGGAACATTTTGTAAAGGGACTATGCAGCAACACACGTGGAGTTGCTACTACTAATTGCTGCGCAACTGCAGCTCTTATTTGCACAGCAACTTCAGTCTTGAGTCATCTTCTTGCTTTTGCTGTCAACCATTTGAACTGGGAGTTCAAACAAAAGTACAAAGTAAAGCAACTACCTGATTTATGGGTTTGACTAGGGAGAAGAGCACTCCATAACTTTATTTACGCTCAAAACTATCTGGAGATACAACCTGATCTCCAAAAATCCTTCCTTTTATACAACAGAAACAAAATCCGAAACATCAACCTAGACCTCAAGTGTACTTAAAATCATGGGAGAACGCGCTGTGATACAGTAAACCCATGTTTCTACTTATGCCATTATGGACAGAGATTGTGCGCAGTGACTGTGCACCGCTGACTAACACCGGCTGGTCCTTTACTAACGAACAGAAGGCAGCCTTCACCTGGGCTTTCTCCTTGCACCCAGGTCTACATATTTTTGGCCCTTTCTGGTAAGCGTACCAACCAGGGGCCGGAGGTAAACATAAGGTCCACCCCTCTTGGCTGACTGACAAGTGACGGTGTCCTGCTTTTGCAACATGTCGATCTCTACCTCTTCATCTGTCCTCACCCCGTGACCAAGCCAGCTGGGAAGCTCTCCGAGGTGAACACAGCTGGGCGTTTGCATGCAATGCAGGCAGAGAGAATCACGACTTGGCAGCTATCATACCCAGGGACATTTCCAACAAAAAGAAAGCAAAGCAAACAAACAAAGTCAGAGAGTAATCAGAAACAAGACATTATTTGACTCTGACCATCCAGCACCTCTATAGCTGAACAATACAGCAGAGCAATAAACTCCAATTCTGCACACTGCTGTGCAAAGAAATAGAGACCTGCCCACAGAAAACAGCATGAAAATCAACATATTTTCCTGTTGCTTTTTTCCCTATTCCAAAATTTGGATTTTATAAATAGGAACATGGGATTCAGCTTCAAACTGACTCTCACTCTGCTGCCTAAGGCTCTTCCATAGCTAAAGGAAATGGCAGCCAAGAAGCAGAAGCACAATCATCCCTGATTTTCCCAGTCACCTACTTTATGTTTGACATGTGGAGTACGCATGAGTCAGGCTTCATTTATGCTACTGGGTTTTATTAGCACTGGCCCAGGATTTGTGGAGAACTGGAATTAAAATGAGATTACACACTGTAGGAGACACTGCTAAGCCAGGAAAACCCCTGGTGCGGATGCAGTTACATCCATGAGTCGGCCTACACCCCTTTGCCAGCCCAGGCTAGGTTGCTTGAAGAAAACATGCAGCTGCAGAGGCAGAAAAGCACCTTCTGTCAGCAGATGGTGTCTGCGCTGGGGACACTGCAGGGCACCGGCGTGTGGGGCTGCAAATGCTCGTGGACCCAGAAACTAAACAAACTGCTGGATCCCCAGGGCCGGTGAGTTAGGAAACACTGCCCTTTTCTTCCACCAAAAACCAATTTTCACTTCATAAGCATTATTTTTATGACAGTTTTCCTGGTAGCTTTCACAATGGGCTGAATTCCTTCAGGTTCCCCATCAATCACCTCTTCTACTTGTTTGTTTGCCTTAGGTACTCCTCCTTCTAACGCAAGGACGTCACTTTGTAAGCTCTCTCCACTACTTTTAAAGAAGTTTCTCTGAATTGGCACTAGCTTCTTCCAGGAAATGGTCTTCCACCTAGGAGAAATCACACTGGCCAAGGAAATGTCCAGGAAACCCAGGACATTGACTCTTGCTCCTCTTTAAAACGCAGTTTTGCTACACCACACTCGCAACCTGCTAGACCCAGCGTACGCATGCCGATTACATACCATTCATAGCACCCAACGCTCTAACCATTAGCTTCACACCCACAAGCCTTTGTTTGCTGATTAACAGGGTGGAAATCAACTCCCTCGCAGAGATATTTGTTTAGGGTTGCTACAGATAACAACTGCATTGCAACAAGGCAGATATTTATTTTTCCACTGATTTTTCTAATTGAAACTTTGTTTGCTACCAGAGGGTTGATTCACCACGGCCCCCCTTACCGCTGCTGTAACACCACCGTTTCCATGGCATTC
>NW_010561086.1:38833-76189 GCF_000687285.1 Phaethon lepturus | reverse complement strand
GGTTCAGCACACAGTGGCACACTCGTGAGGCCAGTAGCAAGTAGCACAACTGTGTGATCGGGGATGGACAATATACATCAGCTGCAGTTTTACATCAGCTACTGAAAACTGCAAAACTGCACCCTCAGGTCCAATGGTTTTATAGCTACATTATTTATTGCAATAAGTCTAGACCCCAGAATTGACCCTGTGACAGAAAGCTTCAGCAAACCTCAGTGCTCTCATTAATCCAAATTCAGGGCTTCCTCTCCAGCACCACCACTCTCATGCTATTTGCTGGAAAATACTCCCACACAGATTATGCTGCTATGTATAAACCATATGGGCTTGAATCTCTCCCAGCCTGAGGAGAGAAATGTCTCCAAGTGCCCAGCTTACGTGGGCAAGCACTCACGCCCAATGCAGTAAGTGCCTCCAGGGTTGCTTCATCTCACACAGATAGTGAGCTCTCTAGACACAGGACCACCCACCTGAACATGAGGGAACTTTAGGTAGGGTGATGAAGCCATGACAGCATCAGCTATTTTCATAGTCATCAGAAGGGATTTTCTACAGATTTTGCTATGGACTGGTTTAAGATTCAACCTAAGTCATTCATGTTGGTCTACAAATAGGTACTGATGAAGCCTTCCTTCAGGAGGAGGAGACTGCAGGAGAATCACACAAACAGCACCTGTAGAGGTGCAGCCCAACCACACCTTCTTCATTACCTGGAAGACCCACACAGCCCAACAATGCCATTCACTATCAATAAAACTGCACATTTTTTCCTCCATGACCGTAATCTCCCTCTTTTCTTTCATTGCAGTCTTTCCCCTTGGTTACTAAAACTGTGTCAGGAGTCTATGAGGCCACTCAAAATGATGGCTGTTGCCAACGGGTCATTACAACAGCCAAAAATGAACTGGGCACAAGGAAGTCATACCCACACCCCTATCTGGCAAGAGGTGAAGACTAACACCAATTCACCTTTTAGCAGAGTGACCTTATCTCATGTAAGCTTACATTAGTGCTTTTTGTGTTAAGCAATACAAAGAGGCTAGGAAGAAACAGAGATGGATTATCCATGCTTCCAAAAGTCCTAATGGTCATTCCTTTCTTCAAGCATTTGCCTGCCATGATGGGTTTGCATAAGCAGCCTTCTACAAAGGAGGCCAAGCTAGCAACAACTGCAATTGAAAAGAAAAAAAAAAAGAAAAAAAAAAAGAAAAAAAAAGAAAAAAAAAGAAAAAAAAAAAAGAAAAAAAAAAAAGAAAAGAAAAGAGAAGTACTACTGTTTGTATCAGCACACAGAAATACTATGTTCCAGCTCTGCACAGAGCGCTGCTAGTATGCCTGCACGTAACCTCCACCACAACACAATGAGATCATTCACACCTGCTTTGCCTGTAGTAGGAGATGGAAGGTGAGGAGGCAGTGTTTCTGGGAGAGAGGCAGCACTTCCCAGATGCTGCCAAGATGCTGTTTATTGGTAAATGAAGCCTCCTGAGTCCTAAACAACCTTCCCAGAGGAAGACAGAGTCACAACTGCCATATGGGGAGTGGGAAGAGGATGCCACTTAGCAAAAGTGGATCAGAAAATACATGCACAAACGCACACGCTCACACACTCAATTTGTTCTGCAACTGCACTGAATGGCAAAATCCATTTCTTCCTCTCAAATACATCCTTCTCCATACAGCTTATGCAACCTTCTAGACGGCAAAAGCAGATGACAAGTACTCCTTAACAGAGCATCCTTCTTCATGGCCCCTAGGGAGCTAGGCACAAGGAAGCTCTGCCCGCCAGACACAGAACTTGGTGAAGACCCAAACTACTGATCTACCGTGGGCTTAAAAAGATACTGCATCTAAAATCACCAGCTGAGGATAGACAGTAATGTTGACAGGCCCAAGACAAAGCCCACAATAGTAGCACCTTTGAAAATTTGTGTTTTGAACCACTCTGGCTTCATTCCCCCAGCTGTAAAGCTAACATACCACAATCCACCCTCCTTTCAGGGCTATTGTGCACTCTCATCACCACTTACTTTTGGCATCATGGATGAAGATCCCTCATAATTTGAAACTTTGAAAAGACAGAACTGCAAAGGAGTACTTTAAATATAAAAAGGAACATGGTATCACCTTCACAAGGACAAAAGTCTGTGCACAAACACTTTCTGAGTGGTTCTGAATTTCCCAGAGAGAAAGCATTCAATGCAAACTCACGTCTGCACTTCATCTCAGAAAGCTGCAGACTTGTACCACACTCTTCAGAGACCAGATGTATATCCCCAGTCATGTTAGCGCTTTCTCCCACTCGAACATCCAGGAGTATTTTCTGTGAAGTGCTTTCGTCCACTGTCTGTCTTTGCTTTCCTTCACTCAGTCCTAGCGGTGCTATTGATTCAGTGTAGCCTCTTAAAATGTTCTGCTTTGAATACAGGCACTGATTTTTTATCGGGCTACATTCTGGCTAGAGTTGGCCCCATAGCCAGACAGGTGATAAAATCCATCAGCACCTAGGATCTTTACATGGAAACTGGCCATCTATCTATTTCAGTCTCAGGTTCAAGCAGAAGTTTTATTTATCACACAAGCAACAACTTTTTGTTACAGGTATATTTTGCTATATGGCTTTATAGGACCTAATGAAAACTCACTTCTTGCCTAGGAATTCCTGGCCATATGAAGGGTCATTTACTGAGGTCAGGGGTGCTCATATACAGCAGAAAGAAGAGTTTCCTCTACTACAGCAATTTTTGGCAAAAATCAATGAACCCTGTTAAGCTGGAGGCCAAGGTAAGTAAATGCAATAGTGCTTTCTAGCTTTAAAAACTCCCAGAGCCTCAGAGGCATGCCTCCCCTTACACATGTACTGAGGATAACTAGCCATCTAGACAAGATTCCTATTAGGATGTCAAACTTCCTAGTATTCCAAGGTCAAAAAATTTATTTTGGTGCAACTGAAATGCAACCTTTAGCTAGTACTGAGATCGTCTAACTGATGGAAAAAAACCTGCATGTAGTCTTTGGAGATTAAGTGTAGTGCTCACCTATAAATTACACTAGTGTTATGAACAGTGTCAGACAGCTTGGGAGAGTCTTCAATCCTAGAATTCACGGTGCAAAAACAGTTCATCTCCGATTCAGAAGACTCAGCTCTGCTTGTGTGTCTGTCCCCATGCCTTTTCAGAGCAGTGTCTGCTGAAACTGCTAACTTAATGGTCACTTTGACTTTTTGTTTGCAAGGGACGGTCCCTGAGGAAGAAGTGGGCTAAAGCCATTGCATTCATGGCACAATTATGGCTACTCTTCACCTTTTTCATTATTACTTATTTTTTCTCTGTAGATTCAGGCTGGGAAGCAGATGGGCTAGCCAGCTCTACCCCTCTGCTTGCAGCACGCTACTTTTAGAAGTGGCTTATTGCTCCACTGCCTTTTTTCAATTCTGAAGCCAAATGTGCAATGATGGATTTGGCAGCCACACTCTCGCCAGCCACCCCCAGTCAGCTGATCAGCAGTACCTTAGCCTCAACGGCTGCTCTCTCCCCGTTCTGCCGTGGGAGACGAATTCTCTGTCATCCCAAACACTGAGCTTAGACAATGAAGGAGGGTCTCAAGGAAGTTGCAAAAGCAAGTTCATCCGTATTTGCAAAATATACATCTACATCACATGCAACTGGCGGCAGGGATCTGCATACATGGAAGGGTCTGCCTTCCCAGCATGAACCTCTTAAACCAAACACCTGGCGTTGCAATATTTCCTGCTGAACTACCTCCTCATTTTTAAACTGTGGATCAAAAGCATCCAAAGTGAAAACCTTTTCCCTGCATTTGTTTGAAACCTTGGCACAACATTACCAGCACCATTTAAGTGCAGACCAGGATGCAGCAGCAGCCAAACCTGCGCCCTGCTGATTAGCATGCCTCACAGTATCTTAACAGACATTTGACTTAAGAACCCAAGAATTTCATTGCTCAGACACTTTATTAGATCCCTAAGCCTAAAAATGGTTTTCAATAATGTGTGTGCTGCTTTGGGGCCTCAGAAAAGCTACTCTGGGAGCTAGGAAACATTTCCTAGGAGGCAAAGATGTGATCAAAAACATATTTTCTAAAAAGGAGAAGGGGTAATGATTGCTTTTAACTGCAATTTTACTTTATTTCATCTCAGAAGCTTGCTCTAAGCTTAAGAGAGGGGAACAACTACTGGATTTTGTTTTGCATCTTTTTTAAAACAAAATTATTCTCATCTAGTGTTGGTGGGTTTTTTCCCCTAAACCAAATAAAGTATATATTGGAATGACCTTGTAACAGGTTTCTGTGGCTCTTTAATCACCAGTGGCTGCTAAATGAAGCATATCTATTTTCTCTGTTACATTACTACTGGCAACCAGGTCTTCAGTAAGTGCCCAGAAATATTTCCATGGCAACAAAAAGCATTCAGCATTGCTACTGTTTTGAGCCAATTTAGCTTTAAAATATTCTATTGTGGAGAGAAATATGGTACATTAAGTGAAATAAAGTCAAGATGCAATGTTCTGAAAAGAATATAAGGATAAACAGGAAACACGTATTTTGCAGAAATGGAGAAAAAATGCCAAATGGAAAAAGAATGTTCAAAGCTAATATTGATGCTACTGAACGCCTTTGCTGAATGTCAGTGAGTCCATATGTTCGCTTACATTGTCACTTAGGGTTAGGTAGCAAAGCTAACAGAAATAAGGATACCTCAAACATCTTCTCTTGATCATTTTAATCCATGACTGAAATTTTAAGTTGCCAGGTTATTACAGCCTCTCTGTATGTCTAGGTTGCCATCATAAGAGTTCATACTCCTGATGTTAAAGAATGAATCTAAAGGAAAAAGAAGAAATGAAGAGTTG
The DNA here is from genome assembly GCF_000687285.1 of Phaethon lepturus. Classification (NCBI taxonomy): domain Eukaryota; kingdom Metazoa; phylum Chordata; class Aves; order Phaethontiformes; family Phaethontidae; genus Phaethon; species Phaethon lepturus. Next base: position 71,318 of record NW_010561086.1, on the reverse strand, counting down.
AAAAATGAAATACAAAGAGCCTGTGTGTGTTTTGGAAGTGAAGGGTCACTTAGAAGAGCAAAATGAGTTCTTCCACATCAAAGATCTTGTGGAAGACATTTTCAAATCACAGTTTGGCACTTTCCTATTATACAACTTAGATAGTTCTGAGAAAAAAGGCATCAGCTCCCAGCCCTCCGACTCTCAAACAGCCAACTTCATGACTATAAAGTCTTGAGACCATTGGATGTCCCTTTGTTCAGTGCATTGCAGAGATAAAAGACTATTTGAGAGCATTTGGAGTGACGTTCCCTCTGGTGTAAAAAGCTATGCAATGCCTTCCAAAGTGCTTCGTGTGGAAGTAGAAAGCTCTAGGCAGCAGCAGTGTAGGTGCTGGGGAGCTCTGTAAGGCCAGCCTTCCAGTCCACTATGATTCCAGACAGCTTTACTGAGAAGGAAAGCCCATAAATATTAAGAGAGAGTCCAATAGCAACTTGGGAGCTGGGAGCGAGGTTCAGAGTGACCCTCTCCTTTAGCCACAGTGATGGGTTAGTCTGGCATCTGACTGTCACTCTGTGTGTCTCTCACCAGGACAATTCATCTGGTCCATCACATGTTTCTACGGACTCTCTTTCTCAGATGTCCCTGCAGACAACACTGCAGGTGAGAAACTGCTCTGGCAGTGACAGCAGCCCATTCCCAGCCCCCATTTCCCTGAGAGCTCACCATCTTTTCTCCTACCCACTGTAAGCAAGGGTGTAGTCCTGAGACAGGACAGAGATCTGGAGGTCACCATCGGCATAATGCATTTGGCACGTGGGTGTTCCCCAGCCTACTCTGAGGAGCCCTGGGATTTGCTATGAATTGCTCTAACAGCCCCTCTTAGGGGTGCAGGCTCTGCAGGAGACAGGATCGCGCCCTGGACCGGACTCATCCAGAAGGATCCGTGGCCCCAGCACTCCCTGGAAGGACATGTCCTGCCCCGTGGCATCTGTGCACACACTGGACACATAATCCAAGCACACACGGTAAATCCAGCCCTGCAGCATTGACTTTGTGCCTATGAACAAACCCTGTGGGCAAGATATCGCACAGGCAACATACAGGAATACCAGAAGGCTTGGGGTCTGTAGAGGTTAGAGGTTGGGCTCCAAGAGATACAGCCCTGGGGTGCTTAACCTGAGAATTGGCATTTGGAATATTAAACAAGCAGTCCCAGTTTGGGAGACACAACAGCTAGACCAAAAGCTCTTTTTAGTTATTTACTCCCTGACCATAACAGCGTGAGGAATAGTAATAAAGAAAGGAGCTAATTTTAACATTAATTAAAGAACACCATCAAGGTTTATACTCTCTCAGTCTGATATTCCTATTAAATATGAAAACAAACAGGCTGATCTTCCGCAGTCTGCACAGAAAAGGCTAAATATGTAAGACTTCCCTAGAAGCCAAGAGTGATGAAAAGCTCTTGGTCATTATAAAACATTTTCAAGAGCATCTACTGTCTGCTTCAGAAAAAGCAATTTAGATATTTGAAGCCAAATTCTGAAGACCCTGAGTCTCAAGTTCTTCATCAGCTCCATATCGTAGACCCACTCTCCTCCCTACCCTTTCCTCCCTTATCCCCCTTCCTAGGACGTTTGTGCAGAGCGGCTTTAACACAGCAAGACCCAAGGATGGGGTCAGCAGGACTGCAGCTTTCCTACTTCTGGTTAGGACATACGTCTCCATCAGCCCTCTGTGACCCAGGTAACTTCCAGCCACATTTATGGCAATATTTAGCGAGTACAAGTCACATGGCTGAAATTCCATCCTGAACAAAATCGCCTGGAAAGCTGTTCATGTCACTTAATGATCAGGAGTCATATTTAGGCCTATTCAAAACTGAAAATATAAAATTCAGTTCTCTCTCCTGTAATCTTCTGCCTGCTGTCCTCTTCAGTTTTATTTGAAAGTCCTGTGGGGGTGGTGGGAGGGGAGGAAAGCGATTTGGGAGCCTTTCATCCATAAAATCATGAGATATGGCTGGCTTTTTAGTACAGCATTTCACAGCACATGGTACAGTAACATCTTGAGATTCCTGGCAAAAAGAAACAACATTTGAGATTATATATAACTTTAATAGCAATGACGCAAAGGCAGATGGTTCTCAAAGCAAAGGCTTAAGGCTAAACACTCTCTTTGAAGGGTCCTGCTACCAGAAACAAAACACGGGGGGAGCAAAATACTCCTTGCTACAGTAATAGGGCTTGATTGCTTAATACACAGCATTCCACCCCGGAGATGTCCACTGATTTCAATGAGATTAATCTCATGAGCAAGAGAAGAATTGGAAACAGAAGAAGAAAGGTTAGATTTTTCTTTGGGATTTGGGGAGTTTTATTTTAGCTGTGGGAAACAAAGACAACACAGCACATAATGAGCAGATTAGCAAATAAATCAAATCAATACCAGAAAAGAGAGGTCTGGATAATAATGGTAGGGTGTGTGCTAGCTGCTTACCTGCAAAATTTGCCTTGCCATTATTTCTTTTTAAGGAGCCACCCAAGCTGAGGTTGCACTCATGACCTCTCGTCCTCATAGAGGGCTCACCTTCTTCCTCAGCAATGGGAGGAAGCCGATCAAGTGGCTGGAGATCTTCATTCATCCAGTAGGATCCATTGGCTGTCAAAGACTTGGTGCTTTCAACACACTGCTCTGGTAAGCTGCTGGTATTTTTAACCCATTTTTGCCTCTGCGGACCCATGTCAGAGCCACGAGGGAGGTCCTGTGAAGCGAGATCAGGATCCCAAATGTGACCATCTTCTCTAGGATATAAGTATTCCTCATCCCAGAGGTCCAGGTGTCGTTCATCATCTGATTCTTCAGAATAATCCTCATAAACACCTCCATTATTCTCCAAGTCCCGGTTCCTCTCTTCTTCTGACTTAGCACCCACTCCACTCAAATTCAGCAGTGCAGAAGATACAGAGTCTCCTGCTTGTTGGATAGCTTCGTATATTTGAGACACCCAAGAAGACAGTGGCTGGAGGAAATTCTGAGCAGCCTCAGAAGCCATGTTTAACACTATGCCAGTATCCGGTGATCAGCTGTTCAGCTTTGCCAGCATGTCACTTATAATTCAGGGAGCTACAGAATAAGCAGCATAAGAGATTACTGTAAATTGCTTGTCCATCAGCACCTGTCGACACACTATCTCATAAGATGTCTACAACTGAAAGGAGAAGTGGGAAAAGCACTTCTACCCATTGAGAATACCACTAGAAATCCAGAAATGATGGACAAATTACACATATTCCCGCAGAGGTCTGGAAAGCTTTCATTCAATTGTTAAACCTTATATAAAAAAAAAACCATAGAACATTGGAACAGAAATACCTTTTCTGAAGCGCATGCATCCTGGTTACAGTTGTCAACAGACCTGGTAAAAAAGTGCAAAACAACCTGCAGTCAAAAATCTCAAATAATCTCCCGGCCCTGATTTCCACCACATCCTTAGCATTAGCATGTCCAGATGGGAAAATTGAAGGGTGGAGAATCTGGGAAGAATTATGTTTTGATTGATTAAAGTGGCAGGTCTAAAGCATGCAGAACCAGCCCATGGCAGGCAACTACCTCAAATGGTTTGCTCCAGAAAGGCTCTGCAGAAGTCCTCTCTGCCCACAGAGAAACACAACCCAGAGTTGTTTCGCCCTTCACAGAAATGAAAAAAAAAAACAAACCACAGGAGGTAGAACATTATAGGTATGAAATTACTGGGAACAGAAGCAAGTTAACAAAAGCACTGGTATCGTGTTGATATGATATGTTTTCCCAAAACTCATCTAAACCCTAATTAAAAACATAACTTCCAGAAAGTTAAGGTGCCTTTTTGCCTGATACACATCTTCCCACATTATCACAAGACAGATATTCTTTTAGGAACTCTGAGAAGAAGGAGAAACCTACAAGCAGGATGATGGGTCTAGGAAGAAAGAATTAAATAGCTGCAGTTGTTAGGCTAAAAGACAACTAAAAAGAAGCAAAAAGAAGCTTTCAAAATCAATACCAGTGTCTCGCCGAATTTAGAGATCTAGGAACAATCAAACTCTAAAAGGGTAAATACAGTATAAGCAGCAAGAAAATAACCTCAGCAGTAATGTGTATTACCTTGTGAAGTGGTCTCCAGAGAAACGTAGTGGGAATCCCAGTGCTTTGGATTTTTAAATGGAGCATGGACTAAGGAGAGCCCACCGTGCTTGGTGAGCAGCTTTTTTTACAGATGAGATCAGTGACTTGAGGTCTTTACCTTTTGAAATACCTGTGCCAAACAATTTTGTTCCGTAATACTGACTTACACTGCAGACACTTCCAACAGGTTTATTATCAGCTTCAGCATGCACTAAGAATTACAGTTCTCCAAGGACAGTAAATGAATGTAAGTTACTAAAGCCATTTTAAAAGCTGATGGCTGTTACAAACTCTCCGGGCTCGGGGCACACACTGTTCCAGTACCCACCAGTCAACCACTGGCCTCTGGCTCAGCCACTGGGACCCAGGTAACGCTCCCTGCCGCGCGTTAAATCTTTGGCAAAGAACAGACAATGCCATGGCATAACCTCCCAGGTGAGCTGCTCCCGTCATCAACTCTCCTCTTTCCAGCCCTGCCCTTGGCGAAGCCTCCCTGCTTTGTGCAACTTCTTTTCTCATAGACCTAAAGTGATTACATGCTCCAGACAACACAGTTTCAGCAAAATGCAGATTTGCTACTGGTAAGTCACAGCACCAGAAGTCACTGAGAAGAGACGGTACTTGTAACAGTGAGATTCTCCCAGGCATGGAAGGAGATAAATTTGGGCAGGTGAGTACTGGATACTGGATATATTTTCAACCCATCATTTATTTAGAGGCAACAGCAAATGAATCTCTGATTTCTGATGAAACGAGAACTTCATGGTGCTCTGCCTCCATCTCTGCAGCAAGATATGTGACAACAGTAGCCCTTGGAGGGATGCAGGCATCCAGGAGTGATAGCTAACCAATGCAGATAAAACATATGGGTGCTAAAATGAAGCGTTGATTTGTTCTAAAACCAACAGAACACAGACTTGTGATATTTGCATAGGGAATAATTAGCTCCTCTTGTTATTAGATTTCAGAGCTAACACCCAATCGGTCCAACAGAGCCATCCCACTTCTCCCGATGCGGTGGCTGACCGCACCAGGGCTCAGGCAAGTCTCACGGTCCTGCACGAGAAGCTCCACGTTAGGGAGGTTGGTATCACAACCATAAAGACAGAGGGAGTTTTTCAAGGCAAGATTTTACTTTATTCATGGAATTAAAGCGGGGATCTATGGTCACCTGCAGGGCTTGGGTGTGATCACCCAGTCACCTGAAGAGGCAGAAAAGACTTGAACATGCATCTTTCATATACCAAGTAGTTCCCCCAACCATCTCACTATAGATAGGCTGGGGAGAAACTTGACATATATGCCACATGTATACACACATCCACAATTCTACCCAAGACCTGGAAATTTGTCTGCATTAAAGCCAGAAAACCCCAGCGAACGGTTTGATTTCAGTTTATAGACAATGGATAGACACTGAAGTATATGTCACCCAAAAAATCTGAACTGCTTTGCAGCAACACCTGCAACACACCTGCCCAACTTGCAACCCCGTGCCTACATAATCCCTACAGGCACGCGCAATGCAATTTCCAGGGTGCCTGACCCTGCTTAGCCTTTACTTGGTTTTTCTTCCCCTCCTCCCCCTCTTACCGAAGACTCCACAGTCAGTGATAGGCTTAACAACTGGAGTTGAACTGAACTATAAATTGCTTATTTTTGGTCTTGCAGCAGATGGATAAAATGTGTAACAAGCTGCAGACACGTTTAGGCAGGCAACGTTTTTACAAACTCAACAGAGGATCAAAGGGGGCTGAGCTTTGTTATAGGTTTGCTGTTTCCCAGGAGCTCTCTGCCTTAATTAGCAGGCACTGCTCTAAAGGGTGTTTATGATATATTTCACAACATGGCCTTTTCAACATAATGGATTTTTACTTCTGAATTCTCTAACAATTTTGACTTGCATTAGGAAAAAAATAAAAGAACTGATAAGAGCACTTAAAATGTGTGGGAAAGAAAAATCCATTTCTTTTTTAAAGCATTCATCAAAAAAGAGAGAGAAAAAAAAACAGTTTAGCACATTCACTTCAAGTTCCATCTTACAAAACTAACCACAAGAATTTTCACACTGAATTGCCTGCTTAACTCAAAGCTGGTTTTTTTTTCCCCTCTTGGAAAATCAGATAGCTAAAAGGATCAATGTTAAGCCTCTAACAGAAACCATCATAACCTTTACTACAATCTATATTCCCTTGTCTTGATAGGATCATTATTCCTGAGTAGCATTCCCATTGAGATGTGCAATTACTGTATGGCTAAAAAAAGACAACTATTAGCAGAATTTCAAACACTACCACAATGCAGAGGTTTGTAATATTAGCAAACTGTCTTTCAATCTTCTTGATATGCAGGCTCCTAAAAAATTGCCATCAGATGTGCATTTCTTACAACAATTTCCCTTATTCAAGCTGTTATGGAGCGTAGGCACAAGCTTCCTTTTCTTCAGTCACTTTTTGTGTGGCCCTTGGTCTTCTACCAAACTCCTCCGTTGTAGGGAGGCTTGTAGACCACAGGTTGACAACAGTGTCCCAGCACATAATAACTGAAAAATTTTCAACTGAGCGCTTATTTCTGAAACCCTAGACAAAAAGAAACCCACAGCCCCAGCTCTCTGCCTGGGAACGTACTGTCCCATCTGGAGACAGAAGGGGTGGAAATCAGCTCCCAGCTTCCAAAGATCAGAAGACATCTTTGTCACATCACTGTTTTAGAAAGATGCACTTCTTTTGTCACTGCCAAGAAAATTGTACCAAGAAGCCTTTCTAGCCGTTTGGGCAAGGTGCTGAATCCATCTGTCCACAACTGAAACTCTGAGCATTGTGCTGGGTCACTGGTTTAGACAGCCCCACTACATGTACCCAGAGGAATGATTCTTGCCTTCCCCACTTCCAGAAATTTTAATTAAGACATTGATAATGGTTTACCTTTATTTCCCAATCTCATACAGACAGCATCAGCCCCCCATGCCCACCTGAATCATGTCCTGGATCATATCCATGGACAGGAGCTTTATCTGTGTGGACACCCAGGGAAAGCAGTGTTACAGACCCGCCACAAAGCCCTGCTCCAAGCTTAAGAGGAAAGACCTAAACCAAGGTGTGAATCTAAGCTTAAGCCCAGAACATCAAGGGTCTGCACAAGAGGCAAGGTCATTTTGCTGCTCATGAAAGAAGGAAGTAAGGAAGGCTTGGAGAGGTAAGATGATGTAATAACTCTTTTTCAGCTATTGAAAACTATAATGAGCCTGATCCTCCTTTTAGACTGGAGCCCAATTAGCACATATGTAAAATAGCAGAGTGGAGATTAGAAATGTACTCCACTGAAGGCAGGCACCAGCAGCAGCACTGGGCCAAGAAATCCTCTATCCTAGTTCTGGGAACAATCTGGACTCTTCGTTCCTCCTGTAGTTGCCAGAATCATGTTTAACAAGATGCTAGCAAAGCCCTTCCATCCTCACAGTGAAGGATAACCAAACATTGCTACGATGAAACTGTATTTCCAGTTAAAATTGTCACAGTGCCAAAACCCGCCCATGCACTTGAAGCTGTTCAGTTAATTGGAGCCTCTTGCAGAAGAGTTATGAGGAAAGTTCACAGACAGTGCCCAAGGATCACATCAACTGTGAGCATCACTGCTGACCAAGTTTCCCTAAGGTAAAACAAAACAGAAATACAGAACATCTTGGTACCTTTTTGGCCTACGTAAATGCTATTTATGTAGCTGAATTTAATGCAAAAAAAAAAAAAAAAAAGAGAGAGAGAGAGAGAGAAGACAGAGGCACTTTCCAAGTGATAATGTGCTCTGCAATAATAGTGTTTAAGCTGGTGATTCAGAAACTCCAGGGCATTGAAGAAGACCTAATGGTTTGTGTCAACAAATTACATGCATCTCATTGGAAACATTGATGGGTTACAAATCAATAAGGCAATAAACCCACTGCTGCAACACACTGGTCCTGCAAGCCCCAAAAGGGTGAAGTGAAAACAAAGATGAGATCAGACAGACAGCGATGCACCCTGCTGCATGGGGTTTAGCCTACGCAGAGGAAGCCTGCAGACTTATTCCTCGCTCCCAGATCATCTCATGCCTTTGCAGGCAGCTTGCCGCTAGTGATGCTGTGCCAAATTAGTTGTAAAAATTGATACTCAAATGACAGAAGCGGTTTTGATCAGGATATTTAGCCCCATGGTACCTCATCCTTTCTTCCAATTCTTTTGTTGCATGCTCTCCTTTGGTCAAAAATAATGGCAACAATTACTGATCTTCACAGTTTCAGTGGGATGGGGAGTAGAGGAAAGTGATAGAAGAAAAAAGCAATTATGCAAATGTGACATTAATCGTTCAAAACTGTGGAGCATTTTTCAGAAAAAAAAACAGGTGTCTGTATAGGGTATATGGTCATAAATTCAGGCAAAAAAAATGCTCCTGGAAGACCAGCATGCAAATATTATGCTCAGAAGCTCCACCAGCAATGGGGCTGAGGAGCCGATGGTGATTTCCTATGCTGACCACTTCGCACCTTTGTTTTCGCTTAGACTGTAAGACCTCCTGAACTCAAAAATGTCTTCGTTTCATGTAAGTCAGTCCAGTGTGCTCACAAAACAGGGAATCTGTGACTGCACAGACACATACTATTGCCACCAAAATACTAATACAAAACTTGAGGGAATTTTCAGAGGGGAGAAAATAGAAACACCTTCCTTGACCATAATATTTGGCCTGGATATACTGGAAAGACAAATTCTGCCTCAGTACTGGTGTTAAGTCCAGAGTCACTCCACTGAAGCCAGTCACATCCTCCAAATCAAAATAAGGTCTTTTGCATTTAAAGGGCCACTTGTCACCACAGGCACAAAAAACTAACAGTTCTGTACCAAGTGGTAGTACAAAAAGCATCAATGAATAACTTTAATTATTTATACTCCTCAAACTGAGGGTTACAAAAATGATGTAAAGAAAGTCACAGATCATTGGAGTATTAGAAAAGTGGTGTTAGTAGTGGCAACTGTGTGCTTTCAAGGTAAAGGAGTAAGAAACATCTGTAATTACTGGATTAGGGGAATGAAAGAAGAAACCTGCAGTCAGAAATTACAGCACATTCTGTAATGGAGCTGCTGTCCTTTGTCAGCTTGCATGAAGACAGAAGACCCAAAAGGAAATCACAAGTTCAAGGCTGGAGAAACACCAATTTACACCACCACTCGAACCCACCCACCTGTGCTGTCAAGCTGTTGTGTAGAGGAGACCCAACAGACCCGACTCTCCACCCCGTCTGCAACCATGCTACCCAGTCCACAGCAACTGAACAAGCCAGGGTCAATCAGAGCAATTACTTGCATGGAAATTAGCAGTGGGAGAGCAAGTCTAGCTGTTTTAACACAATGAAGATCTTTAGAAATGTTTTGAGGAGTCACCCAGTTGCTGCTAGTCCTTCATTCCTCGCCCCTGACTCCATCGTTACAGCACCTATGGAAATTGCTCTGTACGGACCACCACTGAGCAGTGCAGACTTTGGGAACCACAGCCCTGAGGGACAAACGCAGTGGATGATTATCCATTCCTGGTTATCTATCTTCATGTGCACACATGGCTAAGTCCATAGCTCCCATCTCCTTCCACTCCTGCTAAGTTAACCCCCAGTCCAGCCAGACATGCCAGAAGGCTGAAGGGTCACTGGGAAAAACAGACCTAGTTTCAAATTATTTAAAGAATTCAGAGCCATAGATCCGAGCAGGTAGTTGCCCCCACCAACTTAGGAACTGCTCCCTCAGCTACTCTTATCCTCATTTAATTCAGCCTTGTTACAAACCAGGCTCTCCACTACCTAGGGCAGGCAGCAGTGGCAACAGTCACACTGTCCCATGCCCAGCCACTCATCCTATGAGCCTCTATAGAAGCAATTGAGAGAAAAAGCAATTTAGAAGAGCAGCTTCATTTGGGCACTGAGAAATTTCCCTTTCAAGAGATCCTCTTCCTCCTGCCACCAGCTGGTCAAGGAACCTAACACCCTGGCTGAGCTACATACCTCAACTAGGTGACATGAATAACCCCGAACCCATTTTCAACCTGCACCTTGCTGAGGACAACAGAGCTACTGGGTAGTAGGATCAGGGCTACAAAGATCAACCACAATTGTATTTCTTTGGAAAGAAATACAACTCTTGGGCTTTCCAAGATTTACCATGCTGTTGGAGGAAGGCAGTCTACTGTGCATGCCAGACTGGTACCACCATGCTCACCCACACTACTTGTTTCTGAACATGAAGCTAAGCCTCTGCTAGCATATGACAGTCCCACAGGCTGACCATGATGGGTTCCCAGTGCCTGGCTGGGCACAGGGCTGCACTGACTAAGCAAGGTCAACATCCAGGCAGCACTGCTAAAATTCCTGCCTTTCCTGAGTATTACAGGTGTTGATGCTTTCCTTAAAGCTTCAGCTACAGGAGATGAGTGGTTTATATAAGAACTGTATCTCCATTTATTTATTTTAAGTGTGCTGCTAGCCCCAGGGGCTAGAGCAGTGGCTGTGCAGAACAGCTTGAGAACATGAACTGAAAGCGCTCTTGAGGCTGATAAGACAGGAGGGGAAAATGGAAAAAAAAAGTGTTTTCCTTCCAACTTGATGATGTTTAAGCTGATTTCACATATCAGGAGTACATGCTTAACGTCACGACAAGTGTTCAATGCAAGGCGCAACTGGAATATTTTGTATAAAGTATAGTCAGGAAACTACAATTTCTTTCCTGGTCTCAGGTCACATCATTATAAAAAGATTACAGTATAGAACAAAGAAGACTCTTTTCTTTTTTGAGTCATAGCACTGAAGCAGATGGCTAGATACAGCAGCTCTTTACACAAGGGTTTGCCCAGCACTGTCACATGTTTCTGTGAAGTTCATTTCACCCATGAACTTTTGAAGCAAAGGGCTCAGCAATACTGTAAACACCGTATGTAAGAACATCACCACCTCTTGGTCCTGAAATTTGTACTACAGGAAGGGACACCAAACCATTACTGCTTCAAAAGTCTCACATGAGACCCCACTGACATCTGTCAGGCCTCTGTTCGAGGGAAGGTCCTCCTTCCTCGCCTGGGGGCATGCTCCAAGGGGAAATTTCAGCTCCACACACACTCCCCCACCACCTGAAAGATCACCAATGCTGTGAGAAACCACTCCAGCTGACTCCATTGAGGCCAAAGGTATGGTGTTTAATCTTTCCCTCGCTAAGGAATTCTGCACATGACCTACATCAAGGCTTTACATCACTCCAGTCAGCTCAGGACTCCGTGCCACTACCGCTTCCTTCTGCACATGCTTGGGCATAGCCAAGCAAGCTCGATACGCGTAACTTAACTCTGTGCTACCCTCCTCTCAGTTACGTGTTTACCAGCCTCTCTGTCAAGCTTTGCAGCCTGCTCTGAGCTCCCCCTTGCCATGCCAAGTCCATCCTAAATACAGGCTGACTGTGTCCTGAGCTCCAGCCACCACAGTGAATGAGCTCCTGCAGCTGAATGAGAGGCAATCAGGGGCAGCACATCCTTGCTCAAGAGATGGGCTCATCACTAAGGTCAATGAAGCAGTCAAGAATAGGAACCACAAAAGCCTCAAGTATCAAAAACGTTATCCATTGTGTCCCAGTAATTAAGAGACTTTGTCCTAGAGTCTCCTGAAAGGTTTTCAATTAATTCTTCACTTTCACAAAGATCTTTCCCTTATCTTGTTCCTTTCATAAGGACACAAACTGTTCAATTAAAATTAAATTAGGAACAAACCAACCAGAGTTATCCTAGAGCCATGACGACGGAAACTCCTATTTCATTCTGTCACTTGCCTCTTTCTGAGGTCAGACTCTATGCAGGAAAGCAAAAACAACAACAAAAAAAAGACTTTAACACTTTACAGTACATTTTCTGAATGTCAGCCTGCACACATGCAAAGTGCAAAGTAGACATATTTGCTTATGTTTCTATACCAACTCTCTTTTTTTATCGGTAGATAACTCAAAACTCAAGTAGATCCAAGGAAAAGAGAAACATCTCTTGCACTGAACCCATACACACCTTCTCAGGCTACAGCCTTCATTTACCTGTGGTGTTGCAAATTAGAGTTTATCCTATTGCAGATGTTATAGTCATGCCAGAGGGATCAAAATGCGAAATGCTTTCTCTCCTATTTAGACAGTTATAAAGCTAATAGTCATGGCAGACAGATATGTTCTAACCACTCTTAATTCCAGACATGGAGAAGCAAAAAGATTTCCCCAATTTGAAAGCTTAGAACTGAGAAGAACAATCATTAGTGGGTAACATGTTAAAGAACAGCAGAGTCTTTAGTATCAGGATCTCCTTGTAACAAGCACAGCTCAGCAGCAGAAGTTGAGAAGAGGAAAAGCAAATGCTAACCAATAAGTTACAGGCTACAAACACTCCCATCCTGCTCTTTTCTACCCACCAAAGTCAGGTTCCGAACTTGAAACAAACTCTTGCTTGTCAACACTCCTCTTGGGAGAGCTCCCTCACCAGGCAACTGCCATGCTAGAAACAGCCTTTCCTGGCTTCCCAGCCCAAGCTCAGGCTCCAGGTTTCTACGTTCGCCATATGACACGCTATGTTAGCCCAGGGTTTAATCTATTCCCTCATGCTGCTGTCCTTTAAAAGCATTAGCATTTCCTACACACATATTCCATATTGGCCTTACAAGTATCAAAATGCTATGGTGAAATTTAAACTAAATATAGAGACGATATTTTTAAATAGCTCTTAGCTCCAACTTGCCAAGCTGATTTTGTTTGAACGGGAAAAGCAGGCTCCAACTTTAAGCTTCCATTGTAATTAATGATTACAACACATTCCTCTGCTGTATCAGATTTAGCACCTCATTAATGTGTGTGGTATTTTGCTTGTACGGCACAGCTGTAGTTAAAGTTGAATTAGTGTTTCCATTATAAACCCATGTTTTCAAAGGTTTATTACTCAGACACATAAGATTTAGTCTGAAATGAAAATTGCCATCCAGTGTGTCAGCTGGGAAGCAATTTTTTGTCCTTCAAAATTTGGAAGGAACAAAACACAAAAAAAGCAAGCCACCTTGTTTATTAATAATTCACATTTTATAAAGCATTGCAAATACATGTTTACATGATAGTCTGTGACAGCTCCATAGAATGTCAACGCCCACACACTCCTGGGAGATGTGTCATCTCAAAAACTGAAATAAAAGCCACATTTCTACACCACTTGATGGGAGGCAAAGAGAAGGGAAGAAAGACTCAAAAATAATATTGATGAAGGAAACTTATTAAAAAAAACATAGTCTTTGTTTAGAAATGTTAAAGTTAGGACTTTCAATGGAGAGCGGGGTAGATGGGATACTTTTAACTTTTTGGTGCCTGTTCCTGGCTCACTAATGCATTTAGCAAGAAGCAGGCAGTCCCGCTGACTTCCTATCACATGTGGCATCCAAGCCTTCAACTGTCCATAAATCCTGGACTCTTAAGGTATGACCAGATTATGCCCTTTACCACAGCCATGATGAACTCTGTGTACAAGGCAAAATGTGCAACAAAAAACCTCCAGGGGCTTCGCGCTTTGCGATTGTACCCTTCTACAATTAGCTTTAAGACTGAGAAGCAGACCTTTTAATTGGGAGGCTTCTGAGGCCTCTTCTTGGCTGATTATTTCAGTGATTATACACTTAGGACATGCACATTTACAACAAATGTATGATAAAATTACCAAATATTCAGTTACCACCATTACCACAGTGGATGCCTTTTTGATGACTGAGAAACATTAAAATGTTATTTTTGTGACACAGTAAAATTCCCAGTTGTTTTGACTCCAGGACTCATAGATTTACCCAAAACATAATGTTTCCAGATAAGAACAAACGCGTGAAAGAGCATGTAATATCTACTACATGAAAACCAGGAGAGGCATATCCTTTGTGAGCAGAAAGGCAGTGTCGTTACTCAGAATTGCTCACATTTTGCTCTTCAATGGATTAACAAAACACTCCCACAATAGACAGAGAGTGGGGACTGTGCTTTTTCCCCAGTGTTGCCCTCCATTTTTCAAGAGATTACTCCAGACAACAAAAATAATGGGAGCATGGTAGCAATTGCATATCCATTTGATCAAGTTTTGAAGGTTACTATAGTCTATCCAAAACCCTGCTGTTTTCCACACAAATAACCTGAGACACAGCAAATGGGTCTATCTCCGTCCTCCCAGCAATCAAAGCCTCAAGAAGATTCCGTACATCAAAGGCAGTATAATATTGTGATACTTACCAAGGCCCTCATGAAGTCTAGACTTCTCTTTGTAGTGTTTTCTTCTCCCTTGTTGTTCCAGGCATGGGAGTCCACCTCTCTTTTCAAAGTAGAGCTTCTTGCTGATGAAGTGGAAGAGGACTGCAGGGAGAATAATGAAGACTCCAACCCCAGACAAAAATCCAATGGCCTCAGGAGTAACTGGGAACAGAGTCAGAAAGAAAACATCAGCGCAAGTGGGAAAAACTGCCCAGACAAAGATGTGGTTTACCCACATCTGTACGCATGGCTCTGCTTCCCCATCCTCTCCCTTGAAGAAAGAGCAATGAAATTCAGCAGAACTTGAACTTGCGTTAAACGGATACAACATCCACGTTGGGCCAGTCTACTGAGACAACATCTCAACATCAACAACAGGGTACATTACACACCAAACTTGGTTCTGATTACTGTCTTCATTTCTGTCACATGATGAACTCCAACACAGGAAAGACTCTAACTGATTTTAATAAACTTTCATATCAATGCAGATGTCCACCAGCTTCAAGAGAGACACTCCCATCTATACTGCAACAAGGATCCAGCCAAGAAAGAGGGCAGTTGGTCATAACCCATTTCTGCACAGCTTGTGGTAAATTCTCAGAGGAGGCTGCAGGTAGGATTAGCCTGGGGGGTGAAAGGCCCCAACACCTCCTTTGCAATTTGTGTATTATTTTGTCTAAAATCATCAGATTACACCATAATGGTACTCAGTAACTTCATTACATTTACTGAGAACCAGGTTAATGTATAGCCTATGATCCTCGTTCAACTGTTACTTTACCCTTAAGATGTATATTACTATACTACCAAATTACCATTCTTTGCTACAAAAGACCAGCCTCCAGCTCAGGTAATTCAGCTTAGCTCCCTTGGTGTCAGGTTCGCCCAGATGTAATGAGCACAGTGGTTTTGTACCTGCTGACAATCCAGTCCTATATGTCAACATCCCTATGTCAAACTGCAGAGAAACAGTCTTATTTCAATTTATCACATTCTGCCTGTACCACTGAGTCTGCAACAAACCACAGGCGCCAGCAAAAAGCTTTTAAAGCCATTTCACCTCTCTCACACATATCAAAATGCCAAAACAAGGGACAAACACTACATACATCACCCGATGTGGATGGCAAGGGCACACACATCAAAAACTTTAAGTTCCATCTGCAAAAAAAAAAAAAAAAAAAATTGGCTTGTTATTCTGGTAATTACTTCACCAGGATGGGGTGAAGTTCAGTTGTTTAATTCAAGTCAAAGACTGCCTAAAAATGAAACATCAGCAGCACCAGCGGCACACCAGGGATGCCTGTGATTGCAAAGCTGCAGCTCACCGACGAGATGAGCAGGAGGGAAGGATGTAAACAGAGCCAGCCCTGCCTGCAAAACGTCCCGCTGGGAGTTCACCAGATTTGACTCAGCGAAAGACTTCGGCTAGAAGAGCTACACTGTCCCCAGCTGCAGCCTTGACAGTGCAGAGTAGGACTACGATCTAGGGGATTAAACCCCTCTAACTTAATACAAGCCAATGTTCCTCAATTGGAAACAAAAATCACCAGCAGCCCGCACACAAAACAGACGAGTGTTTGGGACTGAACCCAGAGGAATACGTGTTACACAGACTCCGGAGGTGGCTCTGACCTTGCGCACTCCAGCCTAAGGAAGGAACAGAAATATGCACTGACTTACAGCAGCTTAAATGACAAGATCGAGTCTACATTTCCACTGCTCTCTTCTGCATGGGCACGGTCCCTCCTCTGGTGATTATTTCTGTGTCCCCCTTGTGCCACACCAGCACTAAGCAGGGTCCATGAAGACAGTGGGTCTCCCTGCTAGCACTTGAAATTTGGTGCCACAGCTTCTCTGGATAATTTGGCAGGCACATACCAGCCCTACCTTCCCCTCGCACCTCAACCCAGGGAGCAGGGCTGGGGATGTGAGAGTGGCTGCATGATACATCTACTCTGGCTATTTTCAGCTGCTGAAGTCACCATTAAGTGGCTGCTGGAGCCAAGCATAAATCAAAGGAATTGAGTATAAATCAAATTAGCCATAACCCCAGAATATACATGACAGCCTGGCTGGGTCCCATCACTGACTCCTCCTTTCCTTGAGCATAGCATAGGCAAGAAGAAGGATTATGCTCTACCTTACATACAAAACATCTCAGCACACAAGTGTGTGTGTGTGTGTGTGTGTGTGAAGCTGGAGCAGGTGTGTAGCAAACTGACAATCATGTTTTGAAGGCTCTAGGTGAGGGATTTGCTTGCACAGGGTGTGATGTAGAGGGGTGGCGAGGACATCACTGCTAATATTTATTAAGCCCTTTTATAAAATCTCAGCTCTGAGCTGAGGAGGATGCCAGGGTTCCCCCTTCTCAGACAGGGCACAAGGAAGCCACCAAAATTTTTAAACACAAATTGTCCAACACATGCTCCAATATGCTACACAACCCCTCAGCTGCAGAAATCCTCAAAGTGGTCCTTTCTCCAACAGATCTGCACGGTACCTTGCAAAATCCCAGAGGAAAGAGCAGACCCTTGACTAGACCAGGTACTTGGAGACAAATTATCAGCTGCTATCCACTTGTTCTCAAGGATCTCAGACTGGCACAACAGCATTACTGTCCATCTATTCTTGTTGCAGCTACAGAGGAACAAGAAAGCAGCAATGCAGTGGTGCAGGACTTGGGACAACACTTCAGGCTTCCCCTTCTCCTCGGGGCAGAGATGTAAAGGCACGCCCCGTTGGGGTTCACAAAAGGTCCAGCAGCAACTTCTAGGAGGAAGCTTTCAAAGCCAAACACTAACAACTGCATCCACACAGAGGCAGAGGTCTTGGGAGCACAGGTAAGATGAGACTGCGCAAACCCCTCCCCACACATCCTGAACAGCAAAGACTATCGGCCAGCAGCCAAGAAGGGCAGAGATTCCTGCACCACCCCTCCCTCCACTGCAGGCACCAAGCAAAGAGGAAAGGTGCCCCAGATGACCACCACAGCTCTGGCAGGAACTGACACCTCCAAAGATGGCTCCCACAGCAAACCAGAGTCCCTCTCCTGAAGAGTCTGCCCGACTGCGAGGAGGTGGCTGGGACTTCTGCAGCACAAGGCAAAGGAGCTCGTGCATCCTGTCCCACGGCTTTAAGCAGAAGTTTCCACTTCTCTCCCCCATGTTTTCCATGCCAGACACTAGAGGTTTGTGCCACGGCATCTCTGAGGGAGGGCTGCGATTTTGCACCTGAGCACTGTCCCTCATATGTGGGTAGAAACGTTATAGTCTGTGCACCTGGCTCCAGCTGGAAGCTCATACCCCTCTGCGAGGGGAGGCATGCTGGCTCTCTGCTCCTCCATCATCAAGAGGAAAACATGCTGCACCTGCATACGGTCCTGACTACGTGGCCCAGCTCTCTCAACCCTCAGCTGAAGGGCTTTCTCTGTGGACTTGAAACTCTAGGCTAAGACTATGCCTGGGAAATTATTGTAAAACTGATATGGAATAGAGCTCTGTTCTGGCTTGTGGTGGGATGTCTGAGCCTGGGAGGATGTTGAGGAGGAAGAGCAGCAGAAATGCACACATGTCACTTCTGTTACAGCATTGCTGGAGTGCGTCAGGGTTTTTCACACAAGTAAAAAGTCCATCCTTACAGCAATAGATGACAGACTGTACCTGGGGGCAAGAAGAGGTGGCATAGTGAGGCATTCAACTGTTGGTTCAAACCCTGGACACCCAAGTCCAGGGAAGGAGCTGTACACCATGTGCTTTGGGACATGAACAGTCTATCCAGCCAGGACTCTCTCCCACTCTCTTACCCATTTTTAAGCCAAGAAATTAATGCCATAGATGCCTTTGTGCAATGTCACAGTTGGTCCACACATTCTGTTGCCCCAGGTGAGAGCGCAAGCCAAGAAATGGTGTTTGCACTCCTGGGAAGCTGAGGGCATGCGTAAGTGCACACACTACTTTGCATACACTGCTTAAGAACAAACAAGAGGAGCAGTGTGATGGGCCCCAAGCTAGGAAAGAGGAGGTCAGAGATGGAAGTGAGATCAGCAGAAGACATCTGACAGGAGGACACAGGGAGCACAAGACATTACAATGCTGTTCCTGCTCCAACCTCCACACTACAGGATGACTTCAGGGGAGAGCCTGTCTGGAAGACGGATGCATTGGCCACACCATTACATGTATTGAATCTGGCTGGGTATTTGGCTTGTAGCAGGTTTCACAGCAATTCTGCTAGCAGACTTGGCCCCTCCAGACAGACCAGGACCAGGAGAATGAATGGAAGGAGAGACCAAATAGATTCACTTGGAGAGTCTGCAATTAACAAAACCTTAATCCATCCAGCTTTGCAAGGGTTAAATTTTGCATAAAATCCTATTCCAGACAATAGCTCTTTAATTCCATTTGATACCAAGCTTCCTGCAAAAGGAATGTTTACTGGTACTTTTTAATTACGAAAAAAAACATAAATTGTCTGTTTTACTGTCTGTGCTAATTACATTTCATTATGTATTTGGAGTAAGCTATGATTTTCCTGCTGGTTCCCATGACATTTTTCATTATCAACCACTAATTGTCTAGCATGCACACTGCATTGTGAACCAAGTAGGCTGATGCGTGGGCAGAAGTTCTAGCGAAAGCTGCAAGGCAGTAGAAGTGCACGTTATTATTATTACTATTATGATGTATTAGAAAGTTTCCACCTACTTGCATACCTACATATCCTCATTCCTATCGGCAGTGTCACAGCACGGCAAAGCACAGGAGTCCGTCTGTAACAAGCCTCGCGCTTGGCAGTAATCAGCAACTACTGAAGGGAAGTTCCATGGGGTGAGATGATGACAGCAGCCCCACCGCAAGGACAAGTGCCCTGCTGGGTGCAATGGAAACACCAAGAAGGTTTCTCAGTCACTTTCTCTACTCGGTGCCCAAAGCACGTGGGTATCAGGATCTTGTCACTTCGCCCACTCACAAGCTGAGGCCAAGGTTACGAAGGAAAATAGTGCCATATGTGGATTCCTAAAGGAATAGGATAATAGTGCCATATGTGGATTCCTAAAGGAATAAGATAACTAATGGGATGTTTCTAAGAGAGCAAGAGAGAAAAAAGGTAAAGGGTTTTCATGAGCCACAGCTAAGATTGTTTCCATTATAGCAAGATCTCTAAGGAATCCGTATCTATGCAAGCTCAGAAAGTGCCACAAAGGGTAAAGCAACTCATTGCATGCAGCTTTTCATATGTTCAGACCAAGGGAAGCTGTAGGTGCCGATTCTTCAGCTAGAGTAAGGAGAGCATGACCACTGCTCCCCAGATCATCGTTATCAGCCTCGGACAGGTGGCAATTCTATTCATGTGCACCACGCACACAATACACAAACACTTCAGAAATAAATGTGTGTTTTCACACGATTGCAGCTCTCTCCTGATATCTATTTCAAAGGAGACAAAGCCCGACCCTTCCTAACAGCACTGTAAGGGAACAGTTGTATAACTCCTCCTCTTCTCCTCAAGGTGATCCACAAATACATTATCAGAAACGCAACCAGACCACATTCAGCGCTGTAGCAGAAGGGTGAAATTCCCACCCAAGGCAGGAGGACTTGCCCTGCACCGGGGCTCAGTTTCACACACTTTATTTTTATGTGCTGATTTACAGAGAGCAAAAATGAGGAAGTTCTCCAGTCCTTTTATATAAGGAATATGAAGGACTGAAAGGCACTTTTGACCTGACTATACTTCTATTAATTTTGACTGCAAAATTTGACGGATCAAAGGATGGAAGAATGGGCCCATTTGTAGCTGATGTATTTGCAGGTCACCTTTAAAGATTTGTTGCCCTTATGGCCTATGATATAGGCATGTGTGCTGGTTTCAGCTGGGATAGAGTTATTTTTCTTCCTGGTAGGTGGAATGGTGCTGTGTTTTGGATTTGGGATGAAAATAATGTTGGTAACACACTGATGGTTTCAGTTGTTGCTGAGCAGTCAAGAACAGTCCAGCTTCTCCTGCTGCCCTGCCAGCGAGCAGGCGGGGGGGCACGGGGAGCTGGGAGGGGGCACAGCCGGGACACCTGACCCAGGGTGGCCAGGGGGATATGGTGTCATGCTCAGTATATAGAGCTGGGGAAGAAGGAGGGGAGGACATTCGAAGTGATGGTGTTTGTCTTCCCAAGTAACCGTTACCCGTGATGGAGCCCTGCTTCCCTGGGCATGGCTGAACCCCTGCCTGCCCATGGGGAGTGGTGAATGAATTCCTTGTTTGGCTTTGCTTGCGTGTGTGGCTTTTGCTTCACCTGTTAAACTCTCTTTAGCTCAATCTACAGATTTTCTCACTTTTACCCTTCCGATTCCCTTCCCCCATCCCACCGGGGGGAGTGAGCGAGCGCCTGCATGGGGCTCAGTTGCCAGCTGGGGCTAAACCACAACAGCATGCAATTTCAAAGGTCTCAGAGACAGTACAGCAACTTCATCTCCCTTTCTCCTATGACCCACATAACCACAAGACTCAAACACCTTGGAGGCTTCAATGTGTTTATCCCCCCTGCAACTCTGTGAAGCAAGGAAACGCTATCACAATTGCTCCACAGAAGGGGAGCCATGGCAGAGACACAACCCAAAATGATGGAAGTTACACCCAAAAGAACAATCAAGGAAAGTCCTGCCCACCTACGCAGTCACTTCAGTGTCTAGAAATACATCACTTTTCACCCCAAGGCTGAGGCTCCCAAATAGAACATCTACAGCACCTTCCCAAGAGGTGACACCACAGTAACAGCCATGGGCCTCCAGGCATCTCCTCAGTTACCTCGGGTCACCTGAAAGCCACAGGACTGGCATTTCTTCCCCCAAAGCCTGATTCTTCTTAGGGACACGATCCTGTAGAGGTGCCCGACACTTCCTGGCAACACCGAGTTCAAGAGAAGGTACATCAGGCACAACAGTGGACATGGAGGCAGTGGTATTAAGCAAGGGCGCTCACCTAAAAAACAGAAGGCCTGAGACAAATTCTCCCTTAAACCCACATCTTCCTTTTCCCAGCACCATGTCCCAGGTGCACAACTAGACGAGGGCATCCTCTACCCTTTAGGCTGAGCTTAGTGCAGCCCATTTTGGGGCCAGCAGTAGGGCTAGCACTGGTACACCTGATTTTTTCAACCTCCTCACTGAGGTTCGAAAAGGGCAGACCCAGATTTGAGTTCTCAGGATGCAGTCTAGACTTCACTGAGAACCTGCTACAGATAAATGACCAAGACATAAACACCGGGAGGACAAACCTCAAAGCATCCAGCAGCTCACCTGTGAGAGCCATAAGCCAGCAATGAGGAAGCCCAAGTTCAAGAAGGCTTTCCGTGAGGTCAGATTTTTCACCTTACAAAGGCTGCTATATATCTTGCTATATACGACCCTGTGGCAGCATTGTTTTCCCAGCAGCAGAAATCCCACCCTGGCCTTCAGCAATGCTCCTGACAGCGTTTGCAACCAAGCAGATATGGTTCTGTGAAATATTCTGCCTTCAACAAAAGGCATTTTCCAATTAGAAAAAAAATGAAGTATTAGTTTTGCTGGATGTGTTTCAAATGACTGTGGAGCTCTAGTTTAAGTCAACAGAAAGTACACGGTGTTTGCAAACGATGATGCCTGATGTTCTGCATCCAGGAGAGTCCTGGCTCTCACTCGGTTCCTCCATCTGTAAGCTCACACACCACAAATACGGATGAAACAAGGGAACAGAAGTGTGTCCTAATGGACAGGGGAGCATCCACGCTGTCTAACGGAGGTAACTCAAGTAACAACCTAGGCCTCTAAAGAGCAATTCAGAGACTAATTGTCAATCTTAGTAATAATCTTAGAAAAGGCTCCGATCCAGCACGGTATTTAAAATTCATTGAATTAATGAATTTTTTAATTAACAGGGCCAGGGAGACTGAGAATTTGAGCAGCACAGCACTTGAATTGCCATTCACGAACTGAAAGCTGGTCCCCTCCATGTCAAGGTTGAAGAAGTTTAACGGGGACAGCACGAGGAACCTTGTGGTACCCATCCAGGCCTTGGTCCTCCCATACCTCCCATATGTCCCATCCTCCACCACCGGTCCCTGCCAGGATTGTTCTCAGAGTTGGGCCAAAAGCTGAGATAGATAGATAGATAATCAAAGTGAAAACCACAGCTTTCACAACTGTGTGTCTCAGTCCTTCTCCAGACCAGTGAAGAAAAATTAGAACCAGGCAGAAAATTACTTTCCTAGTCCACAATCTGTGAGAAACCCTTACACTCAAGTCTTTGCTCTGTCATTTCTTCTCTATCCCTATCTCAATATTCACCCTAATTTCTGAGCTATGCTCAAGTTCTCTGTTTTGCATGCTGGAACTATTTTCCATTGTAAAAACAGCCCTCACACAAAGCAGTGAGGGGACTAACTTGGTGGTCAACACTTTCACCTAAGATGTAGGAAAGCAAGAAAAAGGCTGTAGTGATAACTATCTATACAATCTGGATTAAATCAAATGAGAGAAAGAAGCTAGTCTCTAAAAGCCAATCTCCTGCTGCTTAGGGCTCTCATGTTAGACATGAGAACTGTACAAATTAGAATCAAGCAGGACAGAGACTTGAACTCGCCCCTTCCACGTGTCCTTTGACTGTCTGACCTCCAGAAAACCTACCGCAGTGGCAAGGGACAGCTGGTTTCTCTCACCATCATGACGCTCTGCTCAGAGAGGAATTCCATCCTGATTAAGGACAGAACTTGGGTCTAGGAAAGTTTTTTCAACATGATGTATTTCTTAGAAAAAGTTATAATTTAAATGGAATTTAATTGTCCGACAAGAGCACGTTTTCTCAGAAGATTCTCAGCCTGCTCTTCCTGTAGTAGCTTTGTCTTTGATCATGTCCCAGGCTTGTTTTCAGACACAGTACAACACAGAGTTCATAATCAAATATATTTTGTCATAGCTGACAACACCACTGCCGTACTGGTAGAAAGGGAGGACTAGGGCTGTCAGTCTGCCACCTTTCTTGAACACTGAAGTCACACTTTTTTTTTCCTTTTCCTTAAAGACAACTTCTTTGTTGCCATGGTATCACTAATGCAGTATTTTGAGACAGGGGAAAGAAGATAACTGTGCATCATCACAGTGACACATCTATCAACTGCCATCCTCTCAAAAAGGGTAAATAAGTAAGGATGCCAATGTAGACTTTTAAAGGCTCCTCCACCCTTTTTAATTTTTCCCTCTCACATACAAATTGCTGTCTACAAAGCTCATGCCTTGGTTTTATGACAGAGAAGGTCAGAATTTGCCTCTCAGCAAGCAGTGTCTAGGTTTGGTTTTTAATACTTTCTCTCTTCTCCCCATGCTACATGACACCAGCTGAGGTACACGCTCCAAGAGAACAGAAGCACCTGCATGTTCAGAAAATGCCAGCCTGGCTCCCCATGCTAAACCATGCAGTGACTGCTTCCTAATTCTTGCTTGTACAATGATTTCTTCCTGAACTAACAAGGTATTTACTGCTAAGCACAACCCACATTTATCTCAACAGTAAGAGAAACGAGAAAGGAGTCTCCCGTATACCACCTTCAACTCACCGGGTGTGGTCTTCTTAGCCTTGTAGCATGCCTTTCCTACCACTGCCAGAATTACTTTAAGGAAACCTTTACTCACTTAGCAAATCAAGGCCTTGCACTCAGCACAATGGCATTTCCCTCCTTGACCGTACATAGAAGAACACTGCATCAGGTCCCTTCCAAAATTTCAGAGGCAGCTCTGCACACCGTTAGCACAACCCTGTTATCTCAGTAAAACCAGGGAACAGGCACAGTGAGAGATGCCCATGTCCCAACATGCTCCCTGGCTCTGAGTCCAGATCAATGAACAGGCAATGACAGACACGATGACTTTCAGCACACCACCACTGCCGCAGTGGCGTTCACAGTGGTGACACGGTGAGCTTTTCATCTCCCAGGTGGTGCAAAAGGAGGAAAAATGTAATGAAATGAAAACTTATATAAGCTGAATTTATCAAGGCTTCTGCAACAGAGGAGGGAGCAGAGAGCAACAAGCGAAGCAGTGACAGAAGGTCAAACTGGAAGGATTCCTTCAGTATGGGTCAAGAATTCAACAGTGAGCACAGAGTCCTCTAGCAAACAAAAATAAGTATTTTGTATTTGGGAGAGAGAGGAAAGGGGAGGAGATGAAGGAGAAAGAAGGATCTCAGTTGCTGCTTCTCTCTTATTTGGAGGGATAACAAAGAATAAGTTGTCTCCACTCAGAACTGAAGTGCTCTCACCTCTTCAAAGAGGAATCTAATTGGGATCTTTATGCTCTCATGTACTTATTTTTCTCATCCACAAAACCCTGTTCTTAGTTCCACCAATTTGACCCAAGGCAGAATGACTCACCACAGCAAAAGGCTGGACAGCAGCTTTTTTTCAAAGACCTAAATAAACCCTACTCCATCAATTGACCAAGGACGATGCAGCAGTAAACCTCTCTCTGAAGGCTGTGCGTTGCCTTGGCAACCTGTCTGATCTCCATTGCTCCAGGGACTGGAAATGTGCTGCCAACAGGAGATTTCAGCTAATCAAACCAAATCTCTTAACACTTAGATGACTTCCCATCTGCGAAGGGCAGGCCATGTGCCCACGGAAAGCAGGGCACCCTCTGAACACAGCCCTGGCTCCTCCTTGACCTGTTATTTATTGGCTCCTTGTAGGCCATGGACATCTCCTGACAGCTACTGAAGGAGATGAGGGGGTGGCAAGAGGCCACAACGTGCTCGCTCTCTGCACTGCAGCTCCACGCCTGCACTCAGCGCACGCCAGGACCCTCACAGGGTCCATGCCGCAACCCCTCACCTCGGAAAAAAAAATAAATGTTCCAATATTGGTAACATACACTCTGTACAGGCCTAGTGTTACACATTATGAGCCTTCTCAATCCATTCTGTCCTTTTTTCAGCTCCCATTAAGCACATCCAGGTAACAGCAGCAGTAAACTGCTGACCAAAAAGTGGGACAACCATGTATCTCTTCACCTTCCTAGACCAGGG
Source organism: Phaethon lepturus (assembly GCF_000687285.1). Lineage (NCBI taxonomy): Eukaryota > Metazoa > Chordata > Aves > Phaethontiformes > Phaethontidae > Phaethon > Phaethon lepturus. The sequence continues at coordinate 45,807 of NW_010561086.1, read as the reverse complement.
ACTGCTGTCAAACTGCAGCACAGAACACCTGCTTTATTCTAAAACTTCTAATTGGCAATGCTAAAAGGGCAGCTTTGGCGGCTAATTTTGCCTTGAAAGCACAACCAGTAATTGATTTTTCTTTTTTAAAGTAGAAACGGGACCAACCTTTCTACAGCCCCGTTAAAGGTTTCCAGTCCCTGCACTGAAGCCCAGCCACAAAAACAGATGATCAGTCTGGCATTTAGCACAACCAAAGGGCCACAAAAAGAGTCATGAACAGCAGACAGGAGAGGAATGTTCTACAGAGGTGCTGCTGCCGAGACAAGAAATTCTGTTTGGTAGTGATGAGATTCATGTCCACGAAAAGCCACCAGCTACCATCTAACAACCCTCAGCACTAGATCACCTAAGATGGCCCTGACTACGACCTTTCCACGCCATTGCCAAGGGAACCGGGGTGTTTGAACAGCAGACTCAACCCTGGCATTCAGGCTCTCCTTCCCCTCCTGGGTCATTCTTAACTGCATCTCAGAGGACACTAACCCACCATTCTCTGAACCTAAAAGCCACATTCTCTGAACATAAAACTGTACACTGAGTTTCATTCCACACACATTGTTTGCTGCCAGATTAACTCATAGTATTGACACGACTGGTGTGGGGGACCCTTAGACATTTTTTGTCCTGATATGGAAGACATCTGCCCAGGAGATGCTGCCCCACCACGCAGCTCCCTGGGACATGGGCTAGCTACCAAGCTCAGGCTCCAGCTCTTGAGGAAGCAGATGAAGGAACTGTTGGTATTTAAAAGGGGAGCCCTGAAGTGGAAGAAGGCTGCTCATAAAGCAGGGTGTGGTTTCAAAGAAAGAGCATATTGTGGAAGATTTCTAGGCCTCTGGTATCGACCAAGTGACCTACGCCCTGGGAAAATAATGTTCTAACAATAACAAAAGACATTAAAACAAATGCATGAGGAAAAAAATGCCAGTGGTTTCTAGAGTCACGTATTTAGTAAGAGTGAAGAGGTTAGCAAAGTACTGCCACCTTCTACCACGTCACTGTGAACATTTCTCTGCCCACATTAGTATAACAAACCAGTTAACTTTTTACTGCATGGAGAAGGGCATGAACTGAAGCCATCGCTCAGCTCACCATGGGCCCTGTGATTAGGGAAAGGCAATAAAGTCCTGCAGGCCTAAGGAAGAGGGAACCAGAGCTGGTTCTAATGGCCAGGAGAACAGCTGGCTCCCTGCGTGTGCTTTCCCACCTTCTTCTTTTCTATATTACACCTTCTTTCTATTCCCGGCACTCCTCAGCCTTGTGTAATCTCAGTTCAGGCAAGCTGAATCAAAGATGGACTCTGGGACTTATGCCCAGAATACCTGCCTCTACAGGGCATGGAAAATCAAAAGCAGAGTTGCCACCGATCTAATGGGGGCTAGGAATGATCTCAGAGAAAATAAATGTTGATGATGCAAGACACCCTCCATAATGCCTTTGTAAAAGCAATGTGCAGGGCAGGATCCCAGCACTACAAAACCTGTGAGAAGGGCCCCCCTCCAGACGAAAGCAACCTCAGTGCTGCCTCGGAGGATTCATTTGTTTTAACAAGTTTCACAGCATCCACACAGAGTTTCTTCCAAGCAAAAGCTGTGACGTCAGACCATTCCCGAGGATAAATGGAGAGCCGTGCTACTCCAGGGCCAGAAGGCGAGTGAGAAAGGCAGGAGGCAGGCAGAGGCAACTGCTAGCCAAAACAGACGCAATGGAGACAGATTAAAACAGATTCCACTTATTTCAAGGGCTTCTGCAGTTCTGATGCTCTAGTCTAACCCACAGGAGCAAAGATCCCCACACACATTCAAAAACAACTGACATAAAAGACCACAACAATGAAGTCCAGCATGTTCCTTGGATGCTTTCAGGCACACTGAACCAAGCTGTGGAGTCTACTTACTACTTTATTTGGATCTCTTCAGCTGTTTTCTCCCACAGCCAACATGTTACATTTAGGTCTTTTTTTTTTAACCTACCTCAGCCACAAATACCTGCAGGTATACACGGCTTCCCTTGCACAGTGATCAGATGTGCTCTCTGCTTAACAGGAATGCAAATACTCTGCACTTGTGTTACTTATGATGCATCCAGAATTATGGTCTTACTACTGCTTTACAGTAAAATCTGAAATGACAGCAGGAAACAGCACAATGTCAAGGCAGAAAACAGAAGAAAAGGCTAACTCCTATTTCATTCTTTGCAATTTCCAAGACCTTTGTACTTCAAGAAAACCAAAGCAGCATGCAAAGCCAAAGCAACAAGTGTTGGTAACACAGGACTTGCTTTTCAAACTGTAATTGTCTCCAAAGTATCAAACAAGGAAAGCTATCTTCTCACCAAGAAATAGCCACAAATCATTCAAAACATGAGACTTACCTAATCACACTTACATAAAGCAGCAAAACAAGTCAAACCAGCAATGAAATTTCCCAAGAACACTTTTCTCACAAATAACACATTTCAAAGCTTTCTTCCTGGGACAGGTTGCTAAATCCTCGGGACCTGTGGTGCTCACACAAGCTGGGCAAAGCCGAGGAGAGGCACAGTCCTGAGTTTCAGAAACAGGAGCAGTGCTCGTGCTTTTGTTCTTGCTCTTTTCTCTGTATGTACTTGTTGATTTAATGTCCCAAGGAAGAAGGAAGGCTGCTGGTTGGTAAACATGTGACAGCCACCAGAGGAATGCTGGCCGGAGAAACAAGAGATAAAGCAGCCCATGCCGCTTCCGGCGGGGTTTCTTTACAAACTACTGCCTCACCTGTAGCTTTCCTACTGCTCTCACCTTATGAGTGCTAGATCTTTATTCAAACAATTATCTTGCTGACAAATTTGCCTAAAAAAAAAATTTGCCATTCATTTATCATGAAATTCTAAGTCATTTTTCTCACCTATTCAGAGATATAATTTATCAGTCAGCTTAAATTCACACTCTGGCCATAAATATTTTGGATCCACTTTAGAAATGTACCTTTTCCACCCTGGACTCCCACAGATTTGCAGTGAAAAAGTAAAGTAAGGATCATGGCGGGCATTCAGTCTAAAACAAAGTGTTTCCTCTCCAGGGAGCAGCCACTTGCCAGTCACCACTTCCCCCGGCGGCTCTGCCCACCCTCCGGCCGGGCCCTGCTCCATCACTGCCGGCCCCCCGGCTGGAAGGGCAAAGCTGCGCCAGCAGCTCTGTGCCTGCTGACGGGGTTGGTGTACACGGAGGTCCTCAGAGCAAAAGGTGTAAGCACAGCGCTGATCCTAACACGTACCAGGCCATTTACCTACTACACACCCATGAACAGTCGGAGATTTCGTCTTGGAGGCCGTCTTTTATAAAGTCACACTTCACTGGGGGGGAAAAAAAAAAAGAAAGAAAAAAAAAGAAAAAAGGTAGAGAACAGACTTCAACTCCTGTTTTGTTTTGTTTTAATTTCTTTTAACCTTAGTGTACATTTGAAGGAAGGCTCTGTGATACTTACTGGGAGATCACATCCTGTTTTCACTATCCACACAACTGCTGCTTTGAATGTGCGTTTTGGATGTAGATTTGATTCCCAGCAGAAGAAGGGTTATTTTTCCCCAGCATTCAGGGCAAATCCATCCCCACTGTCTCTGCCTCCAAAAGGTCTCTCTGCAGTGAAATCAGAGCTGTTCCCAGCAATTTATTAATTAGCTCAAAATTTTGTTTCCAGCTTCTAGAATATCTGGTGCTCCTCAAAAACAGCTGGGAAAAGTTGTAAAATAAAATCACACATCTACTCACAGCTATTCACAATGCTTAAAACGTAAGAGAGCATGGGGAAGGTGGACAGAAAATGAGGGGAAGGAGGGGAGTACACTTCCCACTCAACAGGGACTTGCAGACCTGGCTGCTCACAACCAGAAGGGCTTCTGGCCACATTGCCTGCAGCAATTCATAAGTTGGCTCTGATCAGCTATCAGCAGTTATCTTGCCTCTCTAAGGTAAACTGCTCCCTGAGGCAATTTTCTGCAGGTGTTCCTAACGAACCCCCCCCCCCCCCCCCCAAAAAAAAAAAGGGCATTCTGATTATCTTGTTTATAAAAGCTGCTGCCTGGCAGATGCCTGAAGAGTAGTCCGGACTGGCATCTTCAAAATAAAAGCTACTTAGAAAGAGCTTAAGAGGCGGGGGAAAAGGTCCTTATTGAGCAGGTATCAAGCCCCTTGACTTACGTGAGTCTTGCCGCACCAGATTCCCCATGGACTGGGCAACTGCAGAGGGTGCCTGGTTCCCTGGGCTGCACGACGGCTGCAGGCAAAAGGCGCAGGATGGGCAGAGCCCTGGTGAAAGGCCACTGCTGGGGACACGTGCCCTTCAGCAGGGCTCTTTCCAGACTCGCAGTCTCTCCACTGTCTCTGTGATGCCAACGACAGGCATGGTTGAGTGATCATGTTGATCGGCCATACAAGGTCCCAGAGCAGCAGAGGCCATGGCACTGTGCTAAAAATATGCAAGGGAGCAGCAGAGCAACAAGGGAAACACAAAGTCTAGTTATGTCAGGCTAGTCACTGAAGCCAACTGACTGAGCAAGTTTTATCCATTGCCCAGGAGACTTGCCTCGTCTGTCAAGCCAGTGGGAAATTTCCCTGCTAATTTAGAAACGAGCACTGATCCCTTGAAGATTTGCAGAGATGGGCTACCAGGAAGGGGCCGGGGCAGTTCAGAACACAGGTCTGTGGGTGCCTCATTCCCTGTACGTACACTTAGTCATAGAATCACAGAATCATTAAGGTTGTAAAAGACCCTTAAGATCATCAAGTCCAACCGTCAACCCAACACCACCATGCCCACAAAACCATGTCCCTAAGTGCCACGTCTACATTTTTTTTGAACACTACCAGTGATGGTGACACCACCACCTCCCTGGGCAGCCTGTTCCAATGCTTGACCACTCTCTCAGGAAAGAAATTTTTCCTAATATCCAATCTAAACCTCCCCTGGTGCAGCTTGAGGCCATTTCCTCTTGTCCTATCACTAGTTACTTGGGAGAAGAGACCAACACCCCCCTCACCACAACCCCCTTTCAGGTAGTTGTAGAGAGTGATAAGGTCTCCTCTCAGCCTCCTCTTCTCCAGGCTAAACAACCTCAGTTCCCTCAGTCGCTCCTCGTAAGACTTGTGCTCCAGACCCCTCACCAGCTTCGTTGCCCTTCTCTGGACACGCTCCAGCACCTCAAGGTCCTTATTGTACTGAGGGGCCCAAAACTGAACACAGTATTCAAGGTGCAGCCTCACCAGTGCCGAGTACAGGGGCACAATCACTTCCCTACTCCTGCTGGCCACACTATTGCTGATACAGGCCAGGATGCTGTCAGCCTTCTTGGCCACCTGGGCACACTGCTGGCTCACATTCAGACAGCTGAACCCAGGGTGCTGAATCAGCACCCCCAGGTCTTTTTCCGCCGGGCAGCTCTCCAGCCACTCTTCCCCAAGCCTGCAGCACTGCATGGGGTTGTTGTGACCAAAGTGCAGGACACAGCACTTGGCCTTATTAAGCTTCATATAATTGGCTTCAGCCCATCAGTCCAGCCTGTCGAGATCCCTCTGCAGAGCCTTCCTGCCCTCAAGCAGATCAACACTCCCACCCAACTTGGTGTCATCGACAAACTTACTGAGGGAGCACTCAATCCCCTCATCCAGATCATCAATAAAGATATTAAACAAGACCAGCCCCAATACTGAGCACTGGGGAACACCGCTTGTGACCGGCCACCAACTGGATTTAATCTCGTTCACCACAACTCTCTGGTCTCGGCCGTCCAGCAAAGAGCACACCGGTCTAAGCCGTGAGCCGCCAGTTTCTCCAGAAGAATGCTGTGAGAGACAGTCAACAGGGACAGATAGTCCCAGTGCTGCATGATTGAAAATAAACGCCTGAGTAGCAGCCCCAGAAGGCAGGCAGTGAAATGAGTTGCCAAAGAGAGAGGAAGGTCTCAGGTTCAACACAGCTTACCCAGCACCCAGGAAAAACATCCTCCATCCACGCCACTGCCACCAACTCAGGATTGCACCAGGGAAGTCACCTACTCCAAGCTTCTTCCCACTGACTTCCCACTGCTATTCCCTTACTTTTGATCTCTTCCCTTTGTATCTTTCACTGTAGCCCATAACATGTTTTCTGTGATATGATGTTTATTCACTTTTATTCAAATTTCTCCACAATTCATCAGGACTGTCATATTTATGAAGGACAATGGGAGACCATTTAAGTCTTCCACTCTGACTCCCCTGTACTCGACTGCTTTCCTCGCTCTTGCACATTAAGTTTTTACTCTAAACTACTCTTGAATCCATCATTTATAAAGTTGCAATGGAAAAAGTAATCCAGAAATAATGTCACAATAATGTTAGGAGAATGAACTCTTGTCCTTGACAACTCAACATTGCCCTTTTTCTGTTTGGGTTTTTTGGGTTTTTTTTCAGAACCGTTGTGCTAAAAGAGCTAGAGCACAATTGGCAGAAATTCAAATACATTTCCAGATTTAGCCCGTTTTTATTATTATTTGTCAACCACCAGCTAAACTGTAGAAATATTCCCTTTATGTCCTGCTAAATGTCAAGTCGATATTTTTAAAACCCAGACAATGTATTTCACATAAACCTTTACACCATTATTTTAAAGATCAAACATCCTTTCACCTGGGAGCCACGGCATAGCCCGTTCCCCCAGCAACACGACGTGCTTCCAGCTCAGCCAAGCAGCAAGATCCCTTTCAGGGGTCCGCTGCCGAACTGGCGTCTGGCCGGCCACACTCTCCTTCAAAGCTCCACCGAAAGCCCTTTGCCAAGGCACCTCTGAGAGAACGCCTCATAAATTGATTTTTAATTCTTCTTTTTCAAGGTGCACCATGCTTACATCTCCCAGAGAGGAGGGGAGAGGGTATTTCATCTGAGCTTTTTCATTGATCTGAATTTGCTTTTTTAATTTAAA
>NW_010561086.1:0-38802 GCF_000687285.1 Phaethon lepturus | reverse complement strand
AACACGCTCTTCCTCCCCAGACAGGCAAGGGCTCGCCACGCTGAGCCGAACCGAGATGAGTGTTGTTCAGACATCCCCTGCCCTGGTGTGGATGATAAGGCACATCACCCCGTAACGAACCTGGAGTAAAAACTAGGCTAGCAAATGCCTGGTAGTCACCTCCCAGCCAGGGAATGTCATCTCTCCCTTTAGTTAATTAATTCGGCTCATTATGGGCAAAGCCACCCCGCAGGGCGACACCGGCACCCAGACCCCTTATCAAGGGGTGAGGGAAGAGGAGAGAGGAGGTTTTACAAATCCTGGGAGGAGGAGGGAGCCAGCGGGTACCCCAGGACTCCAGATGGCTCCCAAGAGCCCCGCTCCTGCCCTCACATCCCCTCACCCATCCCCAGGTCCCCATCCCTGCAAGCCTTGCTGGAGGGCGAAGGACTCACAGGGACCCCAACAGCATGGGCACCCCAGGCCCAGGCAACAGATCAACCCCACATGGCCCAGTTACGCCGAGAAAAAGGCTTCATACTGGCCATGGCTGGTTTCATTCCTTCACAGAGCAGCAACTGTGCATGGGATACCTGCCATGATGCTCCAGCAGTATTTAACATGCACCACTGTCATTTTAGTTCCTTTGCAAAACAATGATCACTGCACACAGCATTTGCTAGAAGTAAACTTGCCTGAACAAAGCCGTTAATGTGCAGCAAAAGCAGGGTAGCAATAAAATTACATACAAGCAGCAATGACTCATGCTTTCACTGTGTTCACTACATTAAGTCTTCCTCAACATTTTCTAGACTTGCAAAAACACAAGCATCTCATCTCCAACTTCTTGGGCTCAAAGTAAAACTACTCTTCTCCTCTGCCCCAAGCCTTAGTCAAAAGAAATAGAAGACAAAAAAAAAGAGAACTGCATACAACAGAGTCAGGTCTCCGAGTCAAGAGCCCCAAAACTGGAAAACCTTATGAAACAGACTTCAGGTCAGTGCACTTCTCATTCCCTGGTCAGGGTGTGAATATGGGAGTGAAACATCTCTGTCACGCCTCGCTGAACTCACCCGCGTCCGCCCGGTACCCCACTCCTCTGGGCTAAGAGAGCACAGCAGCAGACTACACTGGAAGGACGATGCCTGTGCTAGATAAGCATGAAGTCAGAAATATTTACACAACACATTTCTGCCTAAGCCATATTCACCTGGCTGTTTGCTAACAGGTATAGGTGACGAGATCCCGAACTCAAGAGGAGGAAACTGTCTCAGCAGAAGCAGTGTTTCAATTAAACACGTGCCTGGACTCCACGGCATTTCCTCACAAAAATGTCTACGAAGAGGCACAGACCAAATGCATGGTCTTGCGCACCTGAAAGCACATTTGAAAAGTAACTGAAAAGAGACTGTGAGCCATTATCCGCAAACGAAAGGTTAGCTTCACCCATAGCCCAAAACATCAACAGAATCCACGTGCCCACTAAGCCTGTAGTGGGGAAATCGGACCTGGTTTGCCAAAGTATGCAAAAAGAGAAGTTGTACCTGGTTAGGTTATTAAGAAGTCAGTAGTAACTTGATCAAACAGTTTCCCTGTGGCTATTCCAGTATGTGCTGCTTGATGGCCGGGCTCGCTACAATCCTGTGCACACTTCACAGGTAAGTTTTTGGATCCAATCCTGACTTCTACCCCAAGCTTGGACTCCAGGGATCACTTACTTCGGTGAAAAAGTTTCCCCGCTAATTTAGTAGTATCTGAAGTGGATCTGAGCAGTCCAGCTCACAGAAATTTGCAGAAGCTTCAGGGGAACCCCAGGGTCCCGGGTCTCTGGTCTGTTGCAGCCCACATTTCTTCTATGTGACAGCGAAGGTGGGAGGAAGGAGAGCCTGGAGCAGCACTCAGTCTAGTGGGATGCCCAGCAAAGACAAGCTGGGAGGCAAATCAGCCCCTAGAAACAAAGCAAGCAGACAGGCCAACTCAAACTCCACAAGAGATGGATTTCTGATGAAAAAGTCTATGTACACAAGGGTGGTTCAAGTCTACTTAGAGACCTGAAAATCAGTGGCAAGGATTTTCTTCTACCAATTAAAGGTGGGTGGTTTTTTTTAGAAAAATAATATTCCAGCACTGAGAGTGTTGCCAGAAATACAACCAAAACCATTACAATTGCAGATGAGATGAAGGGAGGCTGGGATTCCCCAGAAAAATGGCAGGTTTTGATAAGAAATCAAGAAACAGATGATCAGTGTTCTTCACCTTGCAACTGAGTCCATATACTACTTTGGAAATATCAAACTAAATAGAGAGCTTGTAGGTTACGCGAATCCAGCTTGCAAGCAAGAGTATGAAGAAGAGCAGATTTAAATCTCAAAAAATGCAAGCAGAGAACCGCAGGTAATGGCTCTGTCCAGGGAAGGAACAAAAACAAGGATGCAAATACCAAGTCAGCACATAGGCTAAAGCAATGTAGCCGGACAGACGAGACAAACGGACCTGGAACACAGGCAATAGCAACCACTCTACCATGGGAAGTGACATGAGAGGCAGAGAGGAAAATACCCACCCTAACAGCTATTTTGACAGAGATGAAGGAGACACAACCAAATTCCCCAGGAAGGAAAAAAACAAACAACCAGCAAACAGAAACACATGCACTGGTTGAGAACACTGCCAAATAAGAGGAAGATGCCTCCAGAGCAGCTTTAGCTAATTCAAACACTTGGCATGTACAAACACTACAATCTAATCCCAGTGACACTGATAAGCAGCAGTATCAGACTGAAGGAAAGGAACCAGCTGCCCGCCATACACAATAAAAGCATTTGGAGGTGCATGAGCAAATGCAGACAGCCAGTAAAGAGCCCAAAACACCAGGAATGTTATCACAAAACCGACACAGTACTTGACACACACAAGCACTGTCATCCGTCCATGCTCAGCACATGTGAACGACAGCCAGGGGAAAGGAGGACGCCAGGGCCGTATTGCCACCCCAGCCCAGCTCCAGCCGTGCTCTGAAACAAAGATTTGTCTGATAGGAAGGGGGAAAAATGAACACTTTAACAACAGATATCAAAACAGTGGTCCTCAAAAACTTTCAGTAATTCTGAAGGGAAACTCAAATGCATTGGGGAATGCCCATGCCCCAGAACGTGCAGGGAATCCACGCTTTAAAAAGATCAACTATGCTTCCAGAGCCTGTGCGACTCCACTCGAATGCAATATAGTTATCTACCAGCAATGAACAGAAAATCAAACAGTGAAAAGATAGCCGTGAGACTACCAGTGCAGGCAAAATGTACAGGGGGGATTCACCATCAGTAAAAACACGGTTACAAGTGCGGTCCAGCCCGTGATTTGACTGAAGGGTAAAAAAAGATCATGCTTTCAGTGATAGTAACATGCTTTAGGTCACAGAATTGACAAAAAGGACAGAAAAATCATTAAGAGAAAGCCAAATGAAGCAGGCAGCTTCTACAATACAGGCAGCAAGGACCATAAACAACATTGCACATTGCAGAGATGAGTATGTCTGGGCTCCACTAGTCAATCAGTTGTGGGAAACAATGGAAAAAGCCAGTGGAGGACCTCCAAGGTTCCGTGGTGAGAAGATGAACCAAAAGAAAGTTGTGGTACATTAAGAGACAGCCTACATAATTGCCCATGGCAATTTAATTTATTTAATTAAGTGTATTAATGCTCGTAAATCAGAGATTCAAACATTTATTACCAGAAAGGGAATAGATGTGATTTTCTGGAGCATCATAGCAAAACTCAGCATCAACAAAACAAGCAAAGTGCAGTCTGCTTACCCCCTTCTTGCAGAAAAATGAAGTTAGAAGGGGCCTCAGAGGGCCAGAGGAAGCTTGTAGATAGGCCTGGCTGAAAAAAAAAATACAAAATACAATCACCCCTCATGTCATTCTTGACGAGGACATCAGCAGTGGCTTGTTCCCCTCGGGACGGTGCCACAGGCTCCAACCAGATCCCTTCGCTGCCCTTTGCTTCAGCCCTGGCACAGACCACACTAACACAAACGAGTTTGGCTGTGCGGGAAGACTAAGCATTGGTACACATTTAAACAAAGCAGAATATTTTTTTCTTATTTCACAGGGCATCTCCAATTTAAAACTCCTAATAGATGGCAATTAACATCACTGATTATTAAGTACTGCAGCTTGGTAAATGAGAACCTAGCTCAAAAGTCAAGTTCTAGATTTCAGCAGTGTCAAATGTTAACTTCAGAAGTTATCTAGATGAAAATTAAGGCCTTTGAATAAAACTAGTTTTAAACCCCAAAGAATAAGTTTAGACTCTATTGCTCAGCCAGACAGTTTTCAAGGTATTTAATTTCAGGGAGAGATGACAGATTTCAGCTAAATTTTAATAGTGTGGTAAAACTACTGAGTGCAATTAGTTAAAGCATCTAGTTTTTAAATTCCTACTTAAGGTAGCTAAGTAAAGTAACTTTTATTATGTTTCAGAGCTTATAATAATTAAAGTTTACAGTAAATCCACAGAATTCAATAAAATTAACTGGTTATAAATCTCAGAGCATAAAACTGGTCTGCGGAGGTAGCACGTAAGCGATGCCCAGCCTTTCTGCAAGGTGCCAGCCATTGAGAGAGCTGATTAGTCAGTCTTTGATTAATTGCCTGCTGTGTAAGAGCCAGGGTCAATCTACTCAATTAGGTGAAGGTCTGGTGGAGATCAGAGATGTAAATCAAAACCTACAGCAAAAGCTTCAGCACAAGATGAGAACGTACCAGCAGCCTTTCCTCCCTGCAAGGACCCCTTCTCCCCCCGGCAGTCTGCTCTCCAACCACAGCCATAAGTGGATGCTGAGGAAAGAGCAAGAGCAGGACACCCACACATGCCTTCTCCTGAGTAGCCTTCCACCTCCAACCACGTTCATTTCTAACGGTTTTTTGAGCCTGACACGGCGTCTTTTCTTCCAGGTATTTCACCAGCTTCACACTGAACCCAGGTAAACGTTTTGCACCTAACACAGCCTTCAGCAGAGATCTCTGCAGGTCTACCACCCACTGCATGAAGGTCCAGTTCCTTCTGTTCCTCCTGAAGCCTGCTCCCTTTGACACCCCTCGGGCCCTGCGAGGCAGTGAACAAGCACTCCCTGCCCACCTCTCCATTACTACTCACAGAAGTCTGTATAGCTGATGATCCCCGAAAGTTAAATCTCTTTTACTGGTTTATGAGTCTTTGTCAATCAGTCATGCCCAGCACCAGAAATGCCCACACTGTTGACCTAACCGCCCATGGAGGACCTCTTCCAGTTCTGCAATATCCTCACGGAAATGAGGGGGCCGAAACTGCACACAGTACTCAAGGTAAACTCTAGGTTTACACAACAGCCCAGTGGCATGTGCATTACAAGGTCAGGCAATTCCCCCTCTTCAGAGACGACAACCGCTGTGCCAAGGAGTGCAGGGACACGGGCTGCATCCACCACGGTCCCACCTCCCAGCGGGCAAGCCCAGTGTTGCCGTGGGAGAGGAGGGACTCGCATAAGCCGGACACAGCAAGGTAAGGCTCAAGGGAAGACAAAACCCACTGTGAAGCTGTGACTCCCCGAATACGAGAAGCCGGAGGACATCAGAGCAAGCGAGGCCAGTGGGGAACTGGCGTGATGTGTTAAAGTGCGGATTAAGATTAGTTTAAAACCAACCAGGTTGTGACACTGGCCACAAGACTACAGGAAATATCTTGACAGGATGATGAAAACACTGTATTTTTAGACATTATAAATAACTAGTTAAAAACCTGTAATAGTAAAGCAGCTAGTCCCCAGCAACACAAAGATCGGCTATTCTTCAACACCCTATAGAAGAAAGAAAGCCCACAGAAATCTAAGCAATAAACATGGATTTGAAAAAGGAGAACTACATAAAAATGAGGGTAGCAGTAAAAAGAAATAGCTGGAAAGGTGGAAATACGTCCAGGACACCATGTACAGGTACTGCAGGAAAGCATTAGAATACTTATATCATCAGTTCAAAATACTTTAAAAGGACCAAAAAAATCAATTTGTTGTTTGGGGTGGAACAGCAGATTAATGCAATTACTAGCAGTAAAGACAAAAAGGGGAAAAAGAGTATCTTTCAGACTGAGAATATCATGTTCAGAGGAGGAAAAGAAAAAAAGATTGCAAACTTCTGGCAGGTTAAATGCAGAATCATGGGAGGGCAGACCAAAAAACTACTGTGGTAAGCAACTTCCTAACAGCATAAAAATTTAATTACAACTCTTTTTCAAGTGTTGCAGAAATAGGTCGCCTTTCTGAGAGCTGGTGGGCTCAGAGATGATGTAGGTGTACAAGGAATACTCATGATGATAGGCCTAGAGTAGGAAAGCGAAATTTTGCAGCAGTGTTACCTGCAGAGAAGCTGAAGGACACAATTCAGCTATTTTCACTCAGAAAAGGGATCTCAGTGGCTGTCCAAATAGTTCTTTGAAAATAGCTCAGTGTTCAGTAACAAGGCAAATAAAGAAATATGGTGAAAACTATCGAGTAAGACCACAAAAACAGTATTGCCACTACAAATCTATACTGCACCCCCTTTCTTCACTACAGTGCAGAAGTCTTGAAAAGGTTATAATAGAGCCACACTGAGATAGGCAACTTGGATAATGAGGGGTTTGACATGGCTTCTACTCAAGAAAAAAACTTGACTTTTCCAGATAGAGAAAACGGTAATTATGGGATCAGAGCAGAGGTGGAAGGGTAATAAAATGTTTAAGTGGTACGGAGGTGGCAAATAAGGAATGAATTGTAACTACTCCTTTCTAGAAAACAACTAGAGGGCACCCTACAAAATGAGTAGGTATCAGGTACAAAACACAATGCACAGAAACATTGTTTAATGCAGCACAAGACTATGGAACTCACTGCTACAGGACATTGCAGAGGCTGGAAGCATAAATGGGTTCAAAAAGCAAACAGATAAATGGAGTAGGGTTCATCATGGGCTATCAAAAATAAAAGCCATACTGAAACCTCTGGGTTAAAGTCCCCAAACTTCTGATTGTCAGAAGCTGGGAACACGTAGGCAAACTCTGTTCTTAAACATTCTCACTAGGTAGTTGCTACCAGCCAGCATCAGGGATCTTTGACACAGCGTTCTTCTGGTGGTGCACCACAGAGTGCTATTTTTGTTTAACTTTTTAAATTATTTTTAAATTTAAAAATAACCTGAACCCATAAAATCACAAGCTGTTAACAAAAGATGAAAGATTAACCGCTTGGTTTGCAGCTTTCACTCAGCAGATCAAACAAATAACCTGCTCCAGTAGCTCTACCTGTCAAATAAACCTTTCTGATCATTCGCTTTAAGCTCAGGGCCAGCAGTCCCAGCAGAAATGGTATCTGAAAGCTAGTGCACGCTGCCAATCGCCTGGCAACTAAGAGCACACCATGCCAGCCCAACTGGTGTGCTACATACACACCATTCAATACCAGTCCCGTGATCCTGCAACTCAACTGCACAAAAGTATCACGGATATTGTATATTCCAAGCTCTCCCCTAAAATAGGGCAAGGCATTGACCTGGAGCCTTCTCTTTATTCATGCTCACTTTACTAAGGTGCTCTCAGTTCATGCCAAGCAGCATGGGGAAAGGTGACTGCTCTGGTAACAGCTCCTCTACCAGGCCATGACCTCCTCCACCACAAGGATAAGCACTTACAAGCAGTAGTTCTCCGAGCCAGGTAACGTCATCCCAGCAATAGCAAAACAGCATCTTCTTCCAGCCTCAGCCATGTGCACGTACTCGGTGGGATACTTGAGAGACACAGAGAGTTTCGTGGACGGGCTTTGCTGCCTGATGGAGAGGGCTGGGAACCACTGCACAGAGCATCAGCCCAGCTCTGCCCTGACGGGCAGGGAAACCAGAAAGCTTTAACCCGCCTGAGACAGAATCCAGTCCAAGAGTAATCATTACTTTTTTTTTTTTTTTGAGGGGGAGAGATTGAAAAACATCCAACTATTTTTTAATGAAAAACACTCAACTTGGAGAGGACATCTTCACATCATCCTAGACTCCCTTGACCTTTCTGGCAGTTTTTACACAGCCAAGCAGGGAAAAAAAAGAGATGGAGAGAGGAAACAGAGATGGAAGGAAGAAGGGAGAGAAAGTAAAGTCGAAAAGGAAAAAGCAATAGGAAACATCCCCCTCCAACTGAGTCACAAAACAGTTCAGCTTCCAACTTTGAAAATTAGAGTTTCTCCCAGAAAAATAACGGTATCTTTTTATTTACCTTCTTCTTTGATGCTGCCAAGCTCAGCTGCCAGGAAAATAAGTTTTGAATAAAAATGTTTTGACCAGCTTTGCCTGTAACACTGAATTAATGGTGAAGGGCAAGAGGCGGTGGCAGGGGAGAAAAGAGGCCAGCAGCTGGGCAGCAGACAAAGCCAGCCTGACGGAGAGAAGCTGGCAGCACCCAGGCCACCAAGCACCTGATAAATCTGTGTTCAAGCTAACACACCCGGTCCTTCATCTCAAGCAAGGCTCATCCTTTGAAGGATGCCCTGTACCACCTTCTCACCATATAGCTGGTAGGCCAGTCTCCTCTCAGTGCTCAGATTCACGTTATTCCTTTCCTATTCTCTCTTTTATTAATAGAGTACATCTCTCTGGCATCTCTAACTTAACGCTCCACTTGTTGGCTGGCTGACAAGTCTCAAAAAAGCACATCTTTCCACTGCCAGCGCAATTCTGTTTAATCTTGTATGGAGAAGGTATATCACTTAAGTAACTTTTTCTCCCCTTCCTTTTCTGCAGGAAAAAGGAAAGAAGTTTGAAAAAAGAATGACAGCAGTGTTTTAACCTAAATGGGAGCAATTTGCATGCAAATCAGATTTTTCAGGTGCCACAGAAGATGTGGGGGCCCTACCAATCTGGAAGGAAGAAATAAAAAGAAGGGTGAATTTGACACAAACACTGTCAAGTGATGAACCCACAACTTTTAGTTTAGGGCAAAGCGTCCTGGAGAGGGAGTCTCTTCTGTACTACCTACATACTTATTTTCATTCTCATTGACACTACCATTGTAAGACAAAGAACCTGTTTCTTCTTTTATTTACATGCCTTCCCAAAGCCCCCTGCACGCAAGTCCTACAAATGTAGTCAATATTTGAGTAGGTGCAGCTGGATGTATACCCAAGTGGGAAGTGGTTTCCTTACCAAACTTGATGAGAAAATGAGTTATACAATCAATAAACTAGCACGAGACTGTAGAGGAAGAGAGAATCATATGATGTACTAAACAGCACCCAGACATTATCACCAATAAATCATGGTACGATGGGAGTCAGCAGAGGCACAACAGGGGTGTGAAAGCTGCTGACAACAGCGGAGCCACGAGCCCCCAGGGAAGGCAGCAGTCTGCCACCAGCATTTCAGCTCCATCAGTTCTTCCCAACAGTCTTTCTCCCAGCAGTTTGCATTTGTTACATATGGGAGAAAACCTTTACACTCCAGAGCTGGCACTCCTTCTCATAAGTAGGGTTATTTGCACCTCTCAGAGAAAAACCTTTCAGACAATGATTCCCACGGACATTTATGTTCTTCTGGCAGCACCACAGCAATCTTTCTGGGAACCGGAATGCACCGAGCCCTGTGGCAGGGAGTGCCAGAGCCCTCCATGCACCACACCACAAAGCAGCAATGCAGCCGTTCAAACCAGGTCCACGGCACCGCCACACGCAGGCAAGACAACATTTTGACAAGAGCCTCAACCTCAGATTGACCAGTTTTATCTTATACTTGAAAATGCAGAGAGAGCAACCGGAGAAAACACTGCCTTTGCCTTCCTGTGGATTCTGCACAACAGACTGCCCTGCCAGAAGAGCCTCTCCAGCAACCAGGTTAGCAAACAAGCTACAGCTGCCACTTACTAACACAAACGCACACATGGTCTTGGAAAATCTGTGGCGAGCACAAGTTTTGCAAGTATTCACTTTTCCACTTCCTACTTTGACGTTCCCGATAGGCTAGGATAATTCACCACCGCTGCTCTTGCAAAAGTGTTACACCCTTTCCAAAATAAAACAGGGCTACGTGACAGATCTAAAGCAGCTACATGCATCAGAGCAATTAGCGGTTCCGCTGCTTTTCTGGCTCTGATTGGAATTCTGATCTCAAGCGAAAAGCCGGCTCTCCAGTGAGGCGATACGGTGGCTCTGCGTACGGGCTCCATCTGCCGGCACGCCGCTCTCCCAGCTCTGCTCAGTATATAGTAAACTGAAACAAAACCTACGCAGCCATCAATTATATTTTTCCTCTCGCAGCCTATGAATTTCAATAAATACACCATCTGTTCATCTTCTGTGTGGGAGTTCAGTCATCTTCTTGGCAGCAATATTATTCTAGAGCAATTACCTGTGTCTTTATCACCTATCATTGTGCTTCATCATCTTTTCATCATGTGTAAAAACCAACCACTTTATTACTACAATTCTGTAGGCAGCCTGGTCCTCTTAGTTACCATGGAGATGATCTGTCAAAAGAAGCCTACATTTAAAGAAGTAAAAGCTGAGAAAAGGAGGAGGAAAGAAGCACAAAGAGCCTGCAATGAACTTGTTTCTCCAAGTCAGAGTTGAAACACAAAAGACACATCCCGGGCAGCACCACTGAGATGCCACTAACAGCCTAGTTAGGAACCCATCAACCTGCCAATACAGAGGAGGAGTCAATGACTCACAAGCATGACAATTTGCTCAGAGGTCAGAGACTCGGCTTTAATCCCTCAGCCTAGTCCCATGACCTGTTCCTAGGAAGGCCAATTTCTTATGACTATAAATCAAAAGACAAAATAGCGGGAGGGAGGACAGGCTGGAACGGCAGGCAGGTGGCAACAGCAATCTTCCCCTCCCTGGGGGTCACTAGCAAGACACTGAATTTTACATCAGCTGCACGATAGTTTACACCCATCCCTGAAAACCTCTTTGAATGAATCTCTCTCTTCTCGCACTTCACTCTGGTTTTGCTCCACTTTCTCTCACCCCTTCCATGGATTCCTGCCTAGCTCTGCTCTTTAGCTCCTTCCCTCACAAGCTGCACGTTGCTCTCCTTCCCTTTCCATAAAACATACACACACGTGCAGATGTCCTACCTCCCTCTTTCCAAATTCCTATATATTTCAAAAGCAGCTTTCAGTGCCAACTATTTACAGATGCTTTGCTTCCTCACCCACCCGCACACACCCCCTGCCTTCACTTCATGAAATCTTGTTTTCCTCTCTGAATTTTTTCATCTCCTCCAGCCTTCCAGCTCCCATCCTTCCAAGCTGTAATTGCTCTCATGTTTCTGCAGGAAAAATATTAGCAAAGTACAAAGGACTTGCTGATGCTCTGTGTTTCTAGGATGCGTCATTAGCAGCCTTGAGCTGAAACACGCCAGGCTGCAAACTGCTTTGGTTCAAATCATCTTTGTATTTCTGGGGGGGGAAAAAAATCTCAGAGCTATCCAATTTCTTTAATATCAAGTACACATGCACTGAGTTTTAATGATGTGGACTGTCATTCCGAATAGCAAGAGTACAAAAAACGACCACTATGTTCACAGCTACCTTCCACAGCAGAATTACCCCAATCTTGCAAATCATAGGAAGATAGTTAGGGAGGGAGGAAACATTTTCCAAAAGTTCTCCAGACTTACAAGCACTTTAATTTCTGTCTGTCCACCTTGAGACACAGGGTACTTAATTTTCATAAGTGCTAAGTGCCCACGCTTTCCATGGGTTTGCAGAAGCCTGCAAAGCACCTGAGTCTAAAGAGCATCAAAATTAGGTACTGCAAATGGGACAGATGTCTGGAAATCTGGGATTAAGTAACTACCAGGGTATTGAAAAAAGGCACTGTGGCAGAAATACTGTGTGGGTTCAGCAGGGAAAAATTCCAGTGCTTAACTTGTGAGAAAATAAGGAGGGGACATAAAATAGGAGGGGGGAATTATGAAAAAACAATAGGCAGAAGAGTCAGTGATGAAAATCAAAACATTTAAAAAACAAGGATATATCAGGAATACACTGTCATCAGAGTTCAAAGTAGAAATCTCATGGACATAAACAAAAGTATCAAACCTGAAAAATTCAGAATTTGCTGAGAGAATATGAGTGAAACAAGAAAAATCACATTCTGATCTCCAATCTGTTCTCCCCTGAAAGTTTATTATGGAGCAAAAGTTCTTCCCAGCTGTGCCCTTAACAGAAGTGCTATTGAAGAGAGACTTAATCCACGGACAGATCGGACACTACAACAGCTTCAGCTGCTGAGGAAATGGCACCCACTCGCCCTCCTTTTTCTTTAAAGGTGTGGGCCCTGTGTTTCCTCTCTCCCTTTAGATACCTTACACAGTCAAGTTGAGCCATCAGCTTCCATACGGTGCTTTACCTCCTCCAAGACAGGCCCAGGGAGAGTCACATCCCTGCTCTTTAGCATGGCTGGTTGCTGCACAGATTGGATGTAGATGGAGACGTGCCCAGGCTAAAAAGTGGTTTCCAGCATCCTGGGCCAACCTGAGCCTCCACTTGGTAGGCATGCTGCAGAAACTTCTGCTTCTGCTGACCTCATTTCCCCCTGCCAAGCCTTCCAGAGAGGCTTAGCGCGTGCTGACTCCCGGCACAGGATCTCTGTGCCCTTCCAAGGCAGATGCCCTCGACCAGCAGCGTCTGTGCTGCCTCTGCCCTGGGCCGGATGCTGGCAGGCAGGCAGCCGGGGCAGACGCTGCTTCGGCTCATCTCCCCGCATTCCCCACCGACGGGTCTGCAGAGACAGCCAGGACAGCTGCCCCAACAGGGAATGCTGCCCCGACAGGGAACGCTGCCCCGACACGGAATGGCTGCCCCGACACGGAATGGCTGCCTGCCCTGCCTGCTGCTGCTGGGGCGGCTCTGCCCCGCAGTGCGTGCCACCACACACAGTCCACCATGAGGACTTGGAGAGCAAGGTCCTCATCTATCACTCCCCTTCTCCAAAACCCTCAGCAGCTTTGCAAAACTTACTACTTCTGCTTATTCTTCAGCACGAATGGATGTTCCCAGTCGCTGCTCCGTGCTCGCACAGCGGCCCGCCCTCTCCAGGGCTCTTACAAGGGCACGCAGGAAAGGAGGAAGGGAAGGTAGGGAAGTGATCGTGCCCCTGTACTCGGCACTGGTGAGGCCGCACCTCATTTTTGGGCCCATCACTACAAGAAGGACGTTGAGGTGCTGGAGCGTGTCCAGAGAAGGGCAACGAAGCTGGTGAGGGGTCTGGAGCACAAGTCTTATGAGGAACAGCTGAGGGAACTGGGGTTGTTTAGTCTGGAGAAGAGGAGGCTGAGGGGAGACCTTATCGCTCTCTACAACTACCTGAAAGGGCGTTGTGGTGAGGTGGGTGTTGGTCTCTTCTGCCAACTAACTAGTGATAGGATGAGAGGAAATGGCCTCAAGTTGCATGAGGGAAGGTTTACACTGGATATTAGGAAAAATTTCTTCATCGAGAGGGTGGTCAAGCATTGGAACAGGCTGCCCAGGGAGGTGGTGGAGTCACCATCTCTGGAAGTATTCAAAAAATGTGTAGATATGGCACTTCAGGACATGGTTTAGGGGACATGGTGGCATTGGGTTAATGGTTGGACTTGATGATCTTGAAGGTCCTTTCCAACCTTAATGATTCTGTGAAGGTACTACAGGGCTTGTGGCTTGTCCCAGCCTGGCCACCCACAGCTTGCAAAAGACAGGAGGAGTGGAGCAGCAGGGATGATGGCAAGGAGAAAATAAAAATGGAGTACAGGATAAAGAAGAATTTCTTCTCTTCAGAGGAAATCAAATACACACAAGCCAAGCCAACACACACACTGCACCACTCCATAAAATGGCCAAAGCATCCACCAGGAACGGGCCTTCCAGCTCCCTTGGGGGGCAGAGGAGGGGGAACCAGCATGTTCCCTTCTTACTCTCCTCCAGAAAGCCAAAAGCAGATTTCCCCACTGGCACCCAGGAGCTGCTGCAGCAGCAACACCCCACATTACTGGTCAGATCAGTCATGAATTGCTCCCTGGGCCAGGGCTGCACAACACGGGCAGGCTTGTCAAGAGGAAATGGTGGCACACACAGCAACTCCACTAACATCAGCAGGCCCTGCACAAGGGTCAGCAGGCTTGCACCTTCCCAGAGCTGCCTGCCACAGCCGGGAGCACTGCAGAGCCCATGCCGCTCCTCCTGCTGAGGACCTGTGCTTGGATGGTAGGCAGAAGGTCTTCTCATCCCTCAGCAGCATCACGCATCGACAGCTTTCCTAACAGTCACTATGACCTTCCATCTGTGTGTACAGACACCACTTCCCAGCCTTGAGCTGGCTAGGACAGGATTAGAGAATACGTGGGGTTTGGCTGCTTTCAGATAATACCTGCAACCCTATCTCCTCCATGGTCTTGGATGATCATCCCTTGGCATGATTATTAACATGCAGACTCAGCACAGATATTCATGAGCTGGGCTGGCGTTTGCCAGTCCAACTGGAAAACAAGCAATGGCTAGGCAGAACAGGCTGGGATAACACATGGCATGTCAGATGCTCATCCAGCACAAGGTCACTATTGCCTGATTTTACTTCACCAGTGGCAACCACACAGTTGGACCACCTAAGCTGTGCTTCCAGTGGCCATAAATTTATTCCACCCAGTGATCCAGCATCACTCCTCATCAGACCATAAGCTAGAGAGAGCAATGGAAAAGGCTCAGGAAGAGGAGCAGCACCAAGGAAGGAGAAAAATAGATTTAATCACTTAACAAAAGGCATCATCAAGTCTTTGTTTAGAATTGCTTTTTACCAAAGAACGAAATAGAAGGCAACCTTACATCTTTCATGGTTCTGCAGGTGTAAACAAGTCAACACAAATAATCCAGTTACCCTGCCTGCAGGAGTAATTTGGAAACCAGAGCTCCCACAACAGTACAGGCAGCCCTCAATGAGAAACAAGTAGCCAAAAAAGCCAGGGTCCCTTGCAGGCACAGAGCAGTCAGCCTGCCTTCCCCCAGACAGACTTACTTCATTTATCCGACATGCTGTGGCAAATAAATGTGAATACCTTAATAAACCAAATTTTGGTAAAATTATAACTTGCATTAGCACTTTCAAGATGTGAAGCAAGACTGGGACATCGCAGCTCAGGGTGCGGCATGGAGTGCCCATGTAGCACCTTCCTTTGCCTGTGTGCAGGAGAGCTTGCAGGCACAACGGGGAAGGGGTAAAACACAGACCACACATCAACGCTGGTGGCAGGGGAAGAAACCAGGACCTAATACCCAAAATGTCAATCAGGAGGATTAGGTTAATGAGAGGTATCATTAATACCTTTCACTCTTTCCTGTAAACTCTGTAATACTTATATAGCCATACAAAGCAATCCATATTTCTGTGATCAAAGCAGTGTTAATTATTTCAGCTCTCAGCATGTTTCTATCCTCAGTTCAGCAGTAGCCTTGACTTGTTCCTTAAAAACTTAACAATAAAAGTATTCCTGGCCTCACCCTAGGGCAGCAGTTTACTGGCAGTGCTAGATAAAGTGTACAGTCAGCACCACCCACACCAGTCTGCCTGGCAGAGGAGCTGGGCTGGACAGAATTCAAAGGCAGCTCTCGTCTGGGAAGATGGTGAGACACAAATCATAAATTCTGACAAGAGCCAGGTGGAAAAAAGGGAGCTCCCTCAGAGTTTTTGGGGAAAAAAGGTCAGAAGATCACAGAAGAGCACATCCCCTCTTGTTCTCATGTCACTTTGGGAATGCACATGCTTTATTATTTTTCTGTATATGTTACTGATTTATTGGTTGTTCCACAGCCTTTTTACAGCTTTTTCATTAAACAGCAATTAAAGCAGGCAGCCAAAGTCAAACTAGACCTGTGCAGTGAAGAGGCAGAAAGTCCTGAGCAAACACTTTTACTTCCCTGGCATAGGTTTGAGGAAGACAGAAAGAGATACTAGATCTAGGTGATGGTGTACTGGTCTGCAGGTAGCCGCATGCAATCATAGTGCAAATTCTTGAAAATATCATCAACAAGTCCCTTCAGATGATTTCCTGCCCTGTTACTTACTGATATTTCAAGAATAGAGTAACGCCTTATCATAGAGAAGGTTGGAAGGGTGTTGAAGTGACATCTTCAACTAGAGGAGGTTGCTCAGAGCCCTGTCCAATCTGACCTGGAATGTTTCCAACGATGGGGCATCTACCACCTCTCTGGGCAACCCGGGCCAGGGTTTCACCACCCTCATTGGGAAAAATTTCTTCCTTAGATCTAGTCTAAATCTACTTTCTTTTAGTTTAAAGGCATTACCCCTTGTCCTATGGTTACAGGCCCTGCTAAAAAAGTCTCTCCCCATCTTTCTCATAAGTCCCCTTTAAGAACTGGCAGGCTGCACTAAGGTCTCCCCAGAGCCTCCTCTTCTCCAGGCTGAACAACCCCAACTCTCTCAGCCTGTCCTCACAGGAGAGGTGTTCCATCCCTCTTAGCATTGTTGTGGCCTCCCCTGGACCCGCTCCAACTGCTCCATGTCTTTTCTGTATTGAGCTGTTTTTTACTAATATTGATGCACAATGCCAGCAGAGGGACCACCTTTAGAGACCTCCTGCTTTGTGCTTCTCACATAATTGCAAGTACAGAACATCGGACTTCCAGTTAAACAGACCAGCAATCCACTTCCACACTTCATCACATGGCCTCCTGCATCAGTCAAATCTGGGATCCTTCATTTGTAAGTTGTCACTTTTTTCTTCCATGTTAAAACACAAACTCAAGTTGAGATTCTCAAACAAAGGGCTGCAAGCCCTCAGGAAGCTCACAGCATTTATCCATTCTAGGGCACAGCTAATCACACATGTTGCTGCCAGCAATGAAAGGCAGTTAAGATTTTCCTGATTAATATAAAAATAGTACATAAATACTTGCAGCAAAGCCCATTACAATTGTGTCTCATTCTCCAGCCCTAAAGGAATCAAACTCTCTCATATGAAAAGAAAGTGGAAGTGGAAGGATGATCAAAACAATCCAGATGAGCCCAAAGATGACCATGCTGGCAAAAAAGTTTGGGAAATTCTTGTGTAATGTCAACACGTTAGTCTCGGGGCAGTACTAGGAATCAAATGCTTTTCTCAGCAAAAGCCTTCAGCTTCAGCAGAGGTCTAGCAAGGCACCCTTGGCTTGACATGGAACAATCTCTGCAAAAGAAGATCAAGACATTGGCTTGGTGTCAGTCTGCTTTGTACATGGCATTGCATTAGATGAGGCAGCAGAGAATTCCGCCAGCTTCAAGCTACTTTGCACAAGTAGCAGAGACAGTCTAGCCCTGGCAGAAATGCACAGCTAATTAATCTTGCCAAGGATTTGTTTTTGCAGCATAGACACAGAAAAGCCTGTAAGGTCTGGGATCTAGCCTTTTCACCTGTAGAGAGTCCTCTACAACTACGGTGCACTTACAGCCAAGAAGCACCAGTGCCATGTCCAACTGACACCACTGGGCTGCACATTCTTGCTCTTCCACTGAGGTGAAATTTTACATGGGGGTATCTCACAGGGTTGGTTGCCTTTGCCTTTGGCAGCATGGAGCTGTGGCCATCCCTGCACGGGGAACAAGCAGCAGTCCTTCCACTTTTCTCAACACTCTTGCTGCATACTACATCTAGTGTCTGGTAGCATACTGGGGACAAAGAAAGGGACAATTTAAATGCCAATTAAAAAAATAAAGAAAAAGAAAAGTTGTGGGAAACTAAACACAAAAGGGGATATAAAGAAAGAGGGGTCATTTAGGCTGAAAAAAAAGAAGATTAGAGGAGGGAAAAAAGTATTAAAAAATCACTATGAATAGAAGTGAGATTATCTGATCTCTATATCTCTTAGGTACAATGCTTAAATTGCAGCAAGAAAACCTGTCGGGACCAAGTTAGACACAATTTATCTGGACGGAGGGCAAGGGAATGGACCTGTGGTCTCTTCCAGCTTTATTTTCTATGATTATCTGTGCTCCTCAGAACTCATGGCTCAAGACACCCTCGTGCTGATTAGTGTACAAAGCAAGCCAAAATAGGATTTGGTTCCTATTTTGTTCAAATTAGAGTTTCCTCACAAAACAATAATGTCTCCACTTAGCCTTAGCTCCTAAACATCCCAACAAAAAAAAAAAGAGTAGAAAATAACCACAACTAAATGACAAAAAAGAGAGTAATTCTACAAAAGGAAAGTCAGTATTAAAACCCATTAAGCACAGAAAAAGACTCTATTAAATTTATTGCTTGGTTTCAGGACTTGGGAAGAGTCTCTTCATTTCCTGTAGAGCTTGAGTATTTACTATGTCCCCTATGAGCTAAGTCTTCCAGAGTCATTTTAATGTCATGTTCTAAGCACTTCTGCATTGTAAATCATCGATTTTTATCTCCTTCTCCCAATCAATGCGAAGATATTTATGCTGAACACATAAAAGCTCTTGACACTATAGAAAAACCAATTACACCCTGCAAGACGTTTGCTTTTGGTCGTTGACATCATGGAATTATCCATTACACTTTGCACTTGCCTGCCATTTACAGGAAAGCAGTGTGACCTTGCCTCCCTGAAGTTTGCATCTCTGCAACCTGATGAAGCAACGTGGCAGGAGCTTGCAGCAGAGATAGCCATCCTCAGCTTGGGGAGTACCTGAACTGCAAATTGTGAAAGCTGGGAGAAGTCATAAAAGCAGAAGCAGCTTTCATGTCAATCCCATTCCTGTGCTCCTACCAGACACTGCTTGCTGTCAGAGACAAGATGCTGGCTAGACAGATCTTTCTTCTAACCACTGCAGTCAAGCTTCCCTCCACAGCCCCAGGGGTAGACTGGAAGACTTCATTATCTCTCCATGTTTGCCAGTGCTTCAAGGATGGGCCCTGCATCCACCCTCTGCCAGGGTGCCAGGCTGATCCTTCTGCCTCTTCCCATGCCCACACACTGGGCCAGCAGCAACTATATTTAAACTCCAGAGCAGACACACACTGAAGCACCTGCAAGCTCCTGTTGTAGTAATTATCTAGAGCACACCATGATCCCTTTTTGCTTGGCCACCCTAGTTTCCTTCTCTTGAATAAGGCTGCATGCTTCCTGGGTGCAATCAGGACACTGGGCACAAAAACACAGAGCACGCTTGGATGGCTCCCTCACCCCGTGCTACTGGCAAGGCAGGTTCACGGGATGAGCCAGGAACCAGCCCTTTTATCTTGGCAAAACTGCAACAGACTTGTCAAGTCTCTGAGTGTTTTGTGTTCATGACTCGTCCAGCAGTCCCTGTCTCGCACTTTCTTCTTCTAGCAGCAGCAATTCGCACCTTCCTAGCAAAGCACAAATGAGTCTGCTCCCTGGAAAGGACCCACCATCAGAGGACACCCCAGGAGGTACAGTCCTCCCAACCACAACATCACACTCTCTCTCTCCCATGTCACCAGCTCAGCAATGAAAGGAAGTTTCCTGCCACGTTATGACTGACCCATGGGTGTGCCGTGCCATCACACAACTTGATGCTTGCTTTCTCACATGGTAGACAGGACACTGTTTCACCCAGCACTGGAAGAGTCAGCAGTATTTGAGGAACAAGCATGTTGAACAAGCACACGCAGGAGAGTGTTGTACCTTCCCTAGCACTGCTGCCCACTTAGCCTTTCTATTTCAGGCGTTTGTCCAGATTTTATCTGAAGTTGACGCATGCCTGTAGCCCCAGCAGGTGAGGAACCGGCTTCATGACTAGCTCATGAAAACTGTATTTCATTTTAAAACCTTGGTAAGATCTTCCGTGTAGAAGGCTAATTCGAGTGAAGTCAGGGAGCTGTGATGATAACACCAGATCCAGCCTGTAAACCATGAGCACACCTTTAATAAGAGTGTATAAAAAGAGAGAATATTAAATACCCAATGGTCATCATCTCTCTGCTGGTTGCAAGCGCAAGAATTACAAAAGCAGTGACACCAGCAGAAGCTTTAGATGCCGGAGTCATCCTGCTTAATTCTCTAAGATCCGGACTGACCCAGCTGAGTGAGGCAGAAGTATCTCTCGTTAGTAGAACAATTAACTTTTTGTGTATCCTGTAGATGCAAGTTCCAGGCACTGCATGGGAGATTTATTCATTCATAGCCAAACTGCTTATACTGAATCTATTTTAAAGTTTTGAACTTTTCATTAGAGGGAGTTCGGTTTTTTATCTTTTGTTGTCAAAACAAGCAGAACTCAGCAAAGTTCACTGCAGATTGGCCCCCATTAATGGGTGACCAAACCACCTGGGGAAAAACAGCAATAAAAAGCCCCACTGTGTTTAAAAACTGACAACTGCACTTTGACTCCCAAATTGTAGGAAAAAACCCTACCCACCTCCCTGTCCCCCATTATTCACCCACTTCTGAACACCTGGAGCATCAGGCAGTCATAGGAATGGTGTGAGAATGCCAAGCAGATACTGATACCAGAATTGGAGTAGAGAAGAGGTCCCTTATTTCAAAGGGGTTGACAGAGACATGCACACAAAAGAAATGCTAAAGTCAAGAACTTGCAACATATGAGTTCAACGGCATTAAGCCCTTTGGTTATCTCTCTTCTTCAGGAATCAAAGCAGTCTTAAATAATAACTGCAAAAAATTAAGCCGATTTCATACTCTTCAATCTAAATCAAGTAAGACAGCACACGTGGCTCAGCTTTAAACCATAGAGGAAATACCAACCTTCATTCACAAGGAGAATGTGTACACAGGGATTTGGCATCATTCTGTTAATCCACCTTAGAGTTACACCTTAGTTAATTAGAAAACACATAGGGAAATTAATTGGTACAAACACAAATTAACAGCGATCTCTATGTAATACCTATGCAAAATTCATCATGCAGTAGTCAAGCAGATTCAAAAGGACTCTTACCAATAGGTCTCC
The DNA here is from genome assembly GCF_000687285.1 of Phaethon lepturus. Classification (NCBI taxonomy): domain Eukaryota; kingdom Metazoa; phylum Chordata; class Aves; order Phaethontiformes; family Phaethontidae; genus Phaethon; species Phaethon lepturus. The sequence goes on along the minus strand of NW_010561086.1, from coordinate 17,891 downwards.
TACCTGCAGACGCTACGTTTCAATGTCTGAAAAACAGGGTGGTCCAACAGAGGGTTTGTTCAATTCACCTGGCCAGCTGAGCAAACCACCCCCACCGCCAGTCCCGAAAAGCGCTCCGCGCTGCCTCGCGGGGGAATCACTCAGACGGATGCATACCTGCTCTGTCGCGATACCTGCCCGTGACTTCAGACTCAGGCAGACCTGGAATTCGAAGGAAGGAAGCCTAACAGGGAAAGTCCACCGGGCTCAGAGAAGGCCAAGGACAACAGTGGAGGAGAAGAAAAGGAAAGAAGGCAGTGCCTTTGCAGTGGTCTGGAAGGCACCGTATCAAACAGAAAGGTAACCATGTCGCACGTACATGTACGCTGGTGCCTTCATCGCGCCCTCTGCAGCACAAGACATCCTTGGGACCGCCGTGCCGCTCCATCACCAGCCTGCAGCCCGCCAGCCTGCCCTGCCGGACGCACCCTTCCCCACGACAGCTCCTTCCCTGCAGGAGGCAGGGCAGGACGCTCCCGCCTTCCCGGCCGGGAATGTGATGAGCCACATCACGCAGTGGCTGGGGATGTGTGTTCTGCTCTGGCCGCTCGCTGTTGACACTGCAAGGCCCTGTGGAGGGCAGAGGAGCAGGAGAGACCCTTAAATAGTCTGTGATCCCTCCACTGTAACAGCCCCCTTTTGCAACAAGATGTTGTCTCCAGCCTCACGCCACTAGTCGCTTCCAAGGGCTGGAGGGAGGGCAGACAGGTATTGCTGCAACAGGAGAAACAAGACATGGCAGGAGCGTGGCATTTATAGGTCTCATATACCTTTTCTTTAAAGGCAGAACCGAAGAAAATAAAGAAACTGGATAGAACTGCGAGGTAAAACACTGCTCTTGTTAAAATTATTATTATGGAAGTATGTATAAGCAATTTTCCTTTACTCAGGTTGAAATGAGAGCATATTGCATCTTATTTTTCAGCTCAGTCATGTAAAGTCCTATCTCTGTTTTCCACAGCCCTTCTTTTCCTGCCATCATCTCTAGTTTGCACAGATGGACAAGGTGCACTCTACTTAGAAAACAAGAGAATGAGTATGTATTACAAAAGTATCAAAGGATGAAACACTTTGCACAGGGATGTGCATTATATGATTTCCATAACATATATAAGGTAGCAGATGTATTTCATGACATTATTGGGAGAAAGAATCCCTAAACAGAAACGACGTATGGCAAATGAGAGTCAGTAATTTAATGCTGAATCCACACACAGATTTCTGCATGCACCCAGAGCAACTTTTTGGGATAATCCTCTCTTTCCTGCTGTGAAAAGCAGTCAATTTTAATTTGGAAGAAGGATTGCTACCATGAAAGTTAACAGACATCGGTAGCACGACCCTTGCTCAGGCACCCCTCTGTTGGATTTCAGCACCGGCTCCCCAACGCCCATCACTGAAGGTACCCGCCAGGCGAGCAACGCCCCGGCTCTGTGCACACCCCCAGTACGGGCACTTGTGTGAGCAGCACGTGGGCGCTGCACGCGCCTGCAGTAAAAGGCAGCCCAGGGCACCTCCGGAAGGACAGTGAAGACAAAGCAGCAACCCTTGCTGATGGCCATACAGCATCAGATGTTACCGCATGCGCCTGTTACTTGCTTCAGAGCTACCAGCGGAAGAGGGTCATGTAAGCCAAGCATGCCCTCCAAAACATCCTTCACGACAAGCGTGTGCATGTCTGCACAGATGCGCGTGCAGATGCACCCTTCCAAAGATAAGTGGAGGCATCTGAGTGCGATTCCCCAATTTAACTCGCGGCAAGCGAGTGCTCAGAGGATGACAGGCTCCGCAGGTCTCGTGTGCTCCAAGACCTCAATTTTGCTTCACTTTGCAGAGACATATAAGGTCACAGGCTGGAGATGTGAACTCTCTCATAAAGCAAAAATCCACGCCAAATGCTCATTAGATAATCAGCCAGCTGCACACAAACTGCTTATTGGGTAGCAGGGAGCTACCGACCCCTTCTGACAGCATGAGCAGCCTCTAGGTTGTGGCTCAACATCTTCAAGAGCAGCTTGACATACTGAATCAACACCCCGTCACTTTGAGTTCAGCCTTGTGATATTATCTGTAGACATGTGTGTATGGTACATCTGAGCTCCCACCTAAAATTAATTCAAAACCTTCCAGCACAGGGAAATTTCACTTCAAGCTGTGCTCTGCTGACACGATGATTTATTGATTTATTTCTCTACAAGGAAAACAGAGAGCACCTCCAGTCAAAGGATATGTTACATTATGAGACTGTCCTGGAGGAAGGGGAAAGCGATGTGAAAACAAAGATTTCTTTTGTGAACTCTGCACCTCTTCTCACAGGAAGGGTAAGTTTTGGTTTGTTTGTTTCCTTAAATCATAATGCAAATTTACTACAAGTTTTTTTTTAAGAGATTAAAACCTTTCCAATAGTACAGCCAGTCTAATGCTCAAAGTTCCTCTAAAAAGAGGGTCAAGTCTTCTTGGTGCAAATATTTTCATTAATCAAAACTTTCTGTGAAATAATAATAAAACCTTTGACTTAATTCTATAGTACTTTTAACTATTTTAAGCAATCATCCTACACAGTAAGATCGTTAGGAAAAAAATCCTGGCGGTACTCGTATCACAGGGATGCTGCACTGCCCTCTAGAGCCTCTGTCACTTTTTAATTTCAGCATCTAGCCACAGATTCATACAAAATTGGCTCTAAACACATCACAGAGGGGAGTGCTGTCTACCAGGTGTGAAGCACAGCCAATAATTAAGACAAGAGTTCAGATTCGGACTCTTCAAGTGGTTCTCAGTGTTATTTTGGACAATATCTCCGCCCGTCCTCCCCTCCCTCAGAAAGCTTTATCTATAAAATACGGCATTGCATTTTAGGAAGGACTTTCAGTATCAGTATCTCCATATCATACAGAAATAAAGATGCTAACAAAGGTAAAACCAATTTTTTTTTTTACTTGCTCCCTTTCCAAAAGCCACAATTATCACAGGATGAAGAATCTACCTGGCTCCTTCCAAGATGGAGAATTGCTGCACTCAGACCTCCTGCATTCAAACTCTGTGCAGTGCTACAGAAAGATGGATATTGCTGCTATGATCGCTTTGTTTGGATTTTAAATTAGTTTCAGTTCCTTTCTCTCAAATTCTTAATGAATGATTCCCCAACACAGCTCACTACTATACATACATATCCATCTCCATGCAGCTAACCACCATCAATTTTTTTCCATTCATAAGCTGGCAAGGAGAGGACGAAACATACTTTAACCCTAGCATATCAAAACTACATCAAGTATCTTCCACTAATACTACGTCCTAACAACCACATGGACGCATTTGCATTGCTCTTGTAGCAGTTACGCATCTGAGCAGTCCTTATACTGTCCCAACAGGTGATATCTACTGTAGATAGATTTCAGGATTCCCTGATAAGCTCCCAGTAAGAGACAGCTTACACCCTAAACATCGTTTGGAGCCTGAAGAAGGAACAAAAGGAATGAGGTAAGGACAGAACACATTTTGTTTGATTTGTCACTGTCCATATTAAAATTGCATAAATGCTGTGGGAGATGATTCATTTCAAATATGTAATAGATACACATCTGAAGGTACACACACACACACGAAGTACACTTGAAAGAACACAGTGACATGGCTGAGCCAGCCTCCGACTGCCCATTATCAGCTGACCTGCTGGCCTTTTCAGCATCACAGCAGTAGTAGTGAGTTCAGCTCTGGAGAAGAAGGTCTCAGCCTCATGAACCAGATGGGAGAAAGGGAGCAGGAGTAAGGAGCTCTGGGAAAAAAAGGAAAGAAAAAAAAAAAAGACAGACTGCCCAGTTGCTCAAAGACATGCTGCAAATTACAAAACCAGGACTGCCAGGACCCCTCATAAAGAGTTTGGAGTTTATATTAAGTCTTATGCAGCCATGGGAAATGAAGCATCACTAGAAGATGGTCCTGGACACTGCCCAGACCAACTGCTGGATGGCAGTGGGAACATCGAGGACTGCATTTTGCATATGCTATTTCTAGGCACAGAGGATAGGAGCACAGAACACAGCTCCTGGAGTTTCTCTGGCTATATGTCAGAGTCTGGAAGAGGACTGAGGTCTCCAGGAGATATCACGATCCCTTAGTCCCCAGCAAACATCATAAAAGAGTCAAGAGGTTGGGATTTTAGGGTTCTTCCCTGAAATTTGCCTGTTTTCCAAGCTCTACATCATCTCTCTCATGAGGCTGAACTTGCATGGAAATTACAGCACGTTAAACTCACTCCATGGCCTGACTAAAGTACCTTGCATGACAACTGGGGCTGCCCAGGGGTTCTTCAAGACTTTAATAGAAAAGGTGATAGAAAAGATGACTCATCTGCTAGCAGGCACACTATCCCGGATATCACAAACACAACCTTGAAGTCTTTAGCTTAGCAAGACTCGGTGTAACCAAACTCCTGCTCCATCTCACGACACAGGGACTCCCCAAAGGCAAACTTACTCTATAATTTACTCTCTGCCTCTCTCCTCCAGGCTGAGTCCTCATGACTGCCTTTCACTCTCTCTTTCTTTGGGTTTGAACTCAGCTCGTTCTTCTGAAGCCTCTCAGATGGAAACAAGAAGGAGTTTGCTCTTCAGTAATGATGGCAAAGATCTCACGGTCAGGAACAAAATGTGAATGGACAAACATGTCCTGGTGTTTTAAACGTTTCCCAATTCTTATGAAAGTGTTACGTTCTTTTGGTTTACCCATCTTCACCTGCACCTGCACTCTCTTTCCTCAGGGATATTTAGACACACTGAATTTTGTCTTTCCAGCAGACAAGGAACTACAGGCATGCAGCTGCCACGTGGATGTGACATCAAAGGTGAACCTCAGTTCAAAATGAAGACACCAAACCCCAGTCTCCTGTAGGTAAGTGTGCACCAGGCATCCCAGCTCCCATCACAGTCAGTGGATGCCCAGGGAGCTCAGAGAGCCACTCAAGCTGAGCACTCACTATAAGTTTACTTCAAAGTGAGCTGAATCACTCTCCAGGCTTCATGGACTGTCCTGACTAGATCGCCATTAACTCTATTGGGAGCTTAGATGCCTACCACACACCTTCGCTGCGCTTTAATCTCACCTCTGTTCTCAGACCCATCACAATGACATACAGGTGTGTAGATGACCTTTAAAGGTCCTTTCCAACTCAAATTATTCTATGACTGTGATTCTGTGTTGTGTATGTAACATTAGCATAATTAAACCAATGCAAGTTTTATGTCTGGACATGACTTAAGTATACATTCCCTGTTTGCATTGTTCTGAAAAGATGGGGAGGGTTTGTTTTGTGGCATTGCTTTGGTTTTGTTTTTTCTTTTTTTTTTTTTAACAAAAGATTATATTCCCTCCGCTAATTCAGTAGTGTCCTCTCAATGTTCTGTTACTCCTTAGGCAATGTTTTTGGAAACTACCAAGCAAAGTGCAAACACTGAGATACTGCTATCTCTGTCCAAGACAAAGTTGGAAAGCTTTTAAGTTGGCCAAATGTACATCACATCATTGAATCACACTCAATTAACCTAATCAAGTATTTCTTTAATGAAAACATACGTTTCTGAGCTGTCAGTTTCTGACTCAACCACAATTCATTCAATATTAAGGAAAAACCATTAGAAAAACCATCTGTTCTTTTTAAATAGAAAAGCTATTTTTACCTTCATGATGAGCCCAAGTAATTATAAAACAAGTGGAGTGTATTTCAAAAAGAAAAAGAAAAAGAGAGGGCAAGACAGCTGCTACTTTGTCATTATCACAGCACAAACATGTTGCTAACCATGTGCGGTTTAGGCCTTAACACTCCTCATCCTGCTATGCATCATGCAACCTATTGTCATCCCATTAGCTGAAGCTACACAGTATGAGCTACAGGGAGGCACAGGGGTTAGAGCGCAAAAGAGTGAGATTTGGTGAATGAGTATTTACATGCTAGAATTGAATGCCAACAGAATCCCGAAGTTAAAGTTCTCAGAAAAAGGTTGATTCTCAAAGGGTATCAGTGACAAAGTCCCACGCAACTGCTATTTTTAGGTGCCAAATTTAAAACTGCAGTCCTCAAAATCATCAGTCAGTTGACACCTAATCCCAGGCGATCTGACATTTTTTGCATTACAGTTCCCTGGGCACCCACCCTGCTCACAGAAACTATGACAGCATTAACCAAATCAGCAGAACTCACTCATACCTAATCCTTCCTGTAACCCACAACACAGGAACTTCACCCTATGTTTCCCGATGAGCTTAATTATCTCCAAAGAGACAAAGTACCGTAAAAGGTCAAGTGGCAGCACCGGTCCTCCAGCAGTTGCGTGGCTATGGCTACAAGACAGGATGACAGCACTGAGTGGAAGTCCTGGGTTTGCCTGAAAGGTTCTGAACCCCAGCATCCACACTGCCCGAGCCTGTGGAGTCCTCCTGGAGCACAGTAACTCTCAGGACACCCTGCTGAAGCTGCCCCATTTAAATGCTCAATGGACCAAAGAGAAACACCAAAAGAGCATGACTCCATCGTGCACTAGTGAGAGACTTACCCGACACAAAGCAATCCTGACTTCTTGCTCATGCTCCAGTGGTTGCTGATGCCAACCCCTAAGAACGTGGGCAACAGTTCAGGAGCCTGAAGGGTCCTCTCTCCAGACTCAGAAAGGGGCACATCTCAACACTATGCTGCTCCGTGTTTCACATTGACTGACTTAAAGCAAGTCACACTCAGGCTGCTGGCTGTAAGGATTTCCCATGGGAACACCTGGCTGACCACTGGATCTATGTGACTATTCTGTTTATGGTTTCATAAAAGCTCATCATGCTGCAGTGTCTAGGAAGGAAACATTCCTCCAGTATCTCCAACTTATGAGCGAGTATGCCAAGCATAACTCCTAATTTTCCACTCTCTCAACTCTGGAACCATCTAGTCATGTATTTAACGCTCCAAATGAACTCCAATTTAATGCTCCAAAGTCCCAGACTGCCTATGACTCATCTACTACTGGTTTCAGCAAGGGACACTCACGAAGGGTGCTTGGTGACTCCCAGCAGGCACGAGCTGCTGAGAAACACCATATGAGCAAGTGCTCCTTCTCCTTCCCCAGGGGCCAGCTCTAAACGGCTCTTCTTCCCCTGGTCTCAAGGGAGAGCAAAACACAAACCAAGGCAACAGCAGCAGCTCTGGCAGCGTCCCTCTGCCAGGCAGGAGACAGGGAAAGTTCAGAGCAAAGAACTGAACCGGGAAGAAGCAAGAAAGCAACGGGAAAGGAAATGGGGAGAAAAAGAATAGCTCTGGAGCTCTGTCCTTGTGCCTTCAGCAGGGCAAATATGTGACTACATGTCCTGCACAGTTCTTGCTGAGGAAGCACTGAAAACAAATGTGCTCCCAAGAATCACTCACCCACCCCCGAAGATACTGCCTTTTGGGAAACCTTTAATCTACTCCTTTTTTCCCTAAAAGGGAGACCTGCAACTCTGTTGCCAGAATTGCTATCAAATTTAAGTTATTTGGTGTTTTTCTTAAATATGTAACTCTTGGAATCATGTCATTACAAAAGAGAACTTCAGCTTTGTTTCATATTTTTATTTCTAGCCTACATGTTTGCAGAAAAAAATACCTGAAAACCAGAGGCAGGCAGACTAAAGGTCAAAGAGTCAGCCAGGATGTGTGCTCTTTTTGAGACTTGAAACTACGAATTTTTCAGCATTAGCTTACAAGCTTGGGTCATGGTTTTGGAGCATGTAGCAACACTGTCACCTTGACCTCCTCACAGGGCCTGAAAGATATCATTCAGTCACACCTAAACCGATTTTCAAAGTGGCAGGGAACAGCACATCTCCTGCCTTCTCTCCCCCTCCTGACCATCACAGCACATGTTACAGCATGCTTTAGTGATAAAGAGGAAATCCATTAGAAGCACCAAACCAGTACACATTAAGTTGTACCACTGTAGCCAATACAACCATCAGCTTGAGGATTCCTCCTTCAGAGTAGCACTTTCCATTTGTTTTTACTAAATTGCAACTCACTGGTCATTTTGGAGCATTTTGTCATTTTGGACAGACCAGATCATGTGGACAGCCATACGGTTCCTAGGTAATCAAAAAGGTGGGAGGTTGCCAGTATTTGGGCTAAAATGGGAGGATCATCAGATACAGAGTCAAGACTCTGACCAGTAGGATCACTGTATTTTCCGACCCATGAAGCGTCCCTTACTATGGCTCTCCATGACGTTAGGTGCACATCATATGGTTCTCAGTTGCATGAAAACGTTGGCCTATGGCTCTTGGAGCCAGGCACGTTGACCACCCTTGATACACAGCATCATGAACAGCACAGACAGAAAATCCTGCAGGCTGTCAGATCCCTCACCACGGACAGCCTTAAAAAACACGGCAGAACTTCCCAACATCAACTATGGCAATAGGAATACACCTTAATTTGTTTACAGGCTGTCTTCTGACTTCAGCACCATGACATGCACTCTGCTTCCATCGAAAAGCCATGATACACCATATACAACCGATATAAAATCCAAGTTAAGGCGGAGGGGGCAACGCTTACTAATTTTATACTGAAATGCAGGTAACAAATCAAGTAATTCAAACTGCAGAACAAACACCAAAGCACTGCTGCAAAATGCTCTGAGCATTTGTACATCTCATCTATTACAGCTTCAGTAAAACCTTAACAAGCATTTACTTTGAAGTACAGCAACAGAACTGCCTGGACTCATTTCTCATCAGGGCTCCCCACACAGCTGTATCACCCACACAAAGGCTGATGAACATAATTTCAGGGTCAAAGGTGCAGAACTTCTAAAATAATTTTTGCAACTGGAAAATAAAGTAACTTGTACCTATACCCATGCTTCACAGAGCATGCACGTTTTTCTAAAGGACTGTTTAAATGCAACTATCACAAGTTCACCAACTAAAATCTAAGCCTTCATCGAACAATAATAGCTATTTTACCTAAATGTGTAGATCCCGAAGCAAATGATGAGATGAGAATCTCAGCTGTTGTAATAAATAACTTCCTAGTCTTTGTGGCAATGAAAAAAATGCCTTCTTTCCTTTCATCTGCTCCTCTGGAAAGAAAATCAGAGGATTCAACTGCTGCAAAACAAGAAAGAGGACAAAAACCTCCCACGCATCATTTTGTGCATGATTTTTATGGTGATTGTGTTGTTCTTCAGGATTGACTCTAAGTCTTTAAGCACAAAGCGTAACCATAGCATGTTATGCAAAACAGTCTTCAAACAGGAAAGCTTCTTAAGTATTTTCAACAAAAGTTATTGATAGAAAACGTTGGTTCCAAAGAGTCACTAGGAAACAAGAGAGAAGAAATACCCACTCTAGAACAGGCAGTGTTTCGTCCCCCTCTGCCATTGTCTGATAAAAAGTTTTAGGCTCATTTTGTCCAGTACAAAAGAGTACCAAAAAAACCAAAACCAACCAAAACAAACAAAGAAAAAACCCAGCCTTAATACAGGAAAACTGCTACATCTTCTCAGAAATTCAGTGGAAACTCCTGAGATCAAGACACTCTACCTGATAGGTGCCAAAAATATTCCAACTAGCACTTGTCATCAAAAGACAAGCCTCCTTCAAACAGAAGTCCTGCACTAACATCTCCCAAATTGACCTGAGCAGTGCCTTTCCTAGTGTGTGGGTGTTTTTTAACTTCCCTGGGATGTTTCATGATGCCAGATGGATCCCATTCTCTGATTTTAAGGCTTACCCTGTCCTTGGGGATTGAAAGTCTCATGACTGAGTCCTCTGAAATAATTCTCAGAAACAGGACCAAGTGAGTTGTGCTATTTATTTACTATAACTCAAACATTAAACGAGACAGTTACTCCGTTTGGAGACTCGTGAAAAAATAATGGAAAACCACATTCATAAACACACGTATTTTACTCCAGCCTATAGGCAGGACCCTCACCCTAATTTCACTGAAGGAGATCTTTGCTGGCAGAAGCAAGTATCTGTCTTCTGCAAAGGCTTCTCTCCAGCTCACCGCCTGTCCTCTCTCCCCCACTCTCCCTTCCGTGCTTTTCTCCAGTTTATAACCTCAGAACTTCAGAAGCCACATTATAATACTTTTCCCAAAGAGGAGCTCTCTACCTGCACTTCGTTTTATTAAAACCTGTGTTTCTTGAGCACAACTAGCCAGAGTCTTCTATCAATGACTGTCCTGGCGCTCTTAGTTACTACCCGTTTGCTAACCCATTGTGAAAAAGCCCCTTCCCCTCCACCCATCAGGCCAGCGACACCAGTGCCCAACTTCTTTCTGCGCTCCAAAGCACACCTCATCTAAACACCCCACGCACAAGGAGCAGCTATACCGATGGCTACCAGAGGCTGCGTGTCGTTTGCCATTGGCTCTCGAGAGGGTAAACACAACACTGACCAAGCAACTTCAGCGACGGCTCACTGCAGAACCACTGCGGCACCTGGCCTAACACCACTAAAGCACCACTGAAGCCTCCAGACAGAGGTGTAAGGAAGCCTCGACCGGCCGCTCCCAAGATTCACCCTTTGCTGCAAGCCTCGCTGCCTCGTCTCCCTCAGATTAAATACTGAGAAAGAGGAAAAAAAAAATTACAAATTGTTTGCTGCAGATGACAACCTCAAGATCCCAATAACTACCTTTGAACAACGGCTCAATGTTTATCTTCTGACCAAATTCACAATACCAGCAGGAGTCAGCAGTGTGCAGATGCCCTCTACCTGCAGAAGAGCTAATGCTTTTTTGTACCACACCAAGGAACAAGAAATTATTTTCAAAAGCTCTTTTCTTTCAGTCACAGGGAGATACCACAAAGGGCTGAGTAAATCTGTGTGAAAAATCACTGAGTTTCACCAAACATTTTTGTTTCAGCTGGGCAAGCACTTGGTTCTCAGGAGGATGTGATGGGAGACATTTGGGAATTTTTTTAGAATTTGTATACATTATCTGAATATGCTGTCTAGACACTGCTGAGATGTAAACCACATTCTGATTTTCCACATCTTCATAAGAAGTGCTTAAATGTTTCAAAACTCTTTTTGTTGACCAAAATAAGTAGTTTTGGTATCCACAAAACTGTATTTTTTAAAATAACAGCCGTCTGAAAATATGTCCGCCAGCTGTAGCAATAAGCACTATCTGAAGTTCCCAGAGCCAATGAAGGCTAATTAGGGCTGACCCCCACACACTCCTTGGAGGCATCTTGTACATTTGAGTCACAAAAGCTCAGTAATAATAATAATATAGGTAATAATAATACCTAGCTTATATATAACACATTTCATTACAGAGCAGTACAGAAACAGCAAAAGGAAAGGGGTGCAGGGAGAAGAAACAAAACGCCACGGTCTCTGAAGAAGTCAGCAGCAGAGCAAGGACTGATGCCCAACACAAGTCCCAGACGTGTCTCCTGCACAGGGCCAAAAGAGACATGAAAGGTACCTGTGAAACAGAGGGGTCAGAACAGTGAGAAGTACCCTAAAAAAATAAACCAGCCCCATTCCATCTCCACCCTTCCCCCATGCCGCTCGGACCCCCTGCACTCCTCTCACTAGGAGCTTTCACCGGGGAGCATCATACAACTTATTCCAAGCCAGAAATCAGGACTGTGTCAATGAAAGGATGCCATCCGGCTGTTCCACGTGTGCACGCAATGCAGCTGTGATCCCACAAAGCAGAGTAAGGATTAGGTGTGAGTTTGCGTTTGTAAATGGAGAGTGTATTTTGAGAGCGATACCCGTCCTTGGCCAACACTGCATGCATCCTCCTCAACCTGCCAGTTACTTCTGATGCAACCACACACTTTGTTCTGGAAACCATATCCTCTCTTGGCTTATGCAATCCTCCTTTCACACCTCCAACTATTCCTTTGCATGATTTTCCCATCCTCCTCTGTGCCCTCCCCATCTCCCTGAGCTCCCCAGGAGGCCTATTCTTTCTTTTTCTCCTTTCCACCTTACTTCCAGTCTCGGCCTTTATTGTTTGTTCATGACCCACAGCTCTGCCTCCACTCCAGGCTCACCTTTCCATCCACACCAGATGTTGGCACACCTGTCCAGTGCTCTTGATGTACATCTTGTAAATCACCTGAAACTTCAACGTGGCTAAAAGCACAGCTCCTAATTTTGTTCGGACTAAAATCAGGACATCATCTTGTCTCAGAACTAGCTCTGGGGTTTCACAGAGAGGAATCACCCTAGTTTTTGACATTGGTCTGTATGGTTACACACTTTGCAATCTACCCATACCCTTTCAACTCCCTTCCTAGTCTTTTCCATTTTGATTCCTGTGAGCTGCTCTTCTTGGGACTTCAGAAATGGCATCTTGCCTTCCTCATGCCCACTGAGAAGGCTGCCATAAGGGTCTTTTTCATTGCTTTAACCGAGTCCTGCAGCTGGTCACGCTGCTGTTGGATAACATTGCGGTTGGCAACTTTAACTGGCAGTTTACTCACTCATTTAACCCTTCAACACAAAACCAGTCTATCTTATACATCAAAATGAAGATATCAAAGAAGTCCATCCCCAATAGCACAGCTTAACACAGTATCCGTAACTGATCAAAACATGCTTAACTGTATTTGTTTACAGCCACTGTAATAGGCTGTGTACATACATATCAGATAAATGGTTGATAACTATATGCTCCTCTGAGTGGGAATTCATCTCCCAAAACTACATGAAGAACAGTCAGTGCAAAGTCCGAGCACCTAAATGGCAACTAACAGCACCAGTTTGCAGAGTTAGCGTCTTTCCAGCCTCGGGGCAGATTAGACTCACGCCCTTGCTGAATAATTGATCAAACTTTCTCAGTGCACAGTCAGAGCAAACAGCAATAGATCATGCAAATGGAAACTGAACACAAGGTCTCCTTAATGACTACTTAACCCCACCGATCATGTTGTCAACCTATCTAAGGCACATTAAGAGGCTGCTTTTCAAAATAAAGCCGCCTGATGTTTTCAGATAACCTCCCCTGATAATTATGACTACTCCCATTTAAAGAAGAGTCATCTCTACAGCTGAGCATCACCATGGAAGGACTTAACCAGGCCAGATGGTACACACTTGTTCTCCACCTGCACAGGAACCAAAAGAATACATCAAGAAAGTAGGACGCAATAAACATTACGGACTACTGCAGATGGGTCCCTCGGGAAGTCCTGGCATCATTACTTAGAGCAAAGGCAAGCCACAGCGCTTCAATTTACACACCCTGACGCAGCGCACCGTGCTCTTGCTGCCGCAGTGCTTCCAGCACGGGGCCCCAGTGCATCCACAGACACACCGCCACACTCACAAGACTTCCTCCTTAATCGCCCGTCTGCACTGAATGGGACATGTTTCACAGTGACCTAAGCATACCAAATCAGTGCTACAGCCATTATCAGCAAGGCTCTGGGGCCAGATTTCATTTAAAGTGTCCTACGTGCTCAAAAATGTTTGGTTTGGTACCTCACTTGTGTGTTCAAACCTCTAAAAATATTTTTTAAAAGCTTGGCTCTAGGGCCCACAAGCACAGTGGCCTTTTAGCTTTTATTTTGTCAAAGAGGGAATGCTGCCTACACCCCCGCAACTGCATCCCAGTTCTCCAGCTGAAGCACGCCCCATCCTCTGCTAGAGTATATAAAGTTGCCTATCTTTGCAAATAAGAATGCCCAAAACAAACTCTCCTCAGAGGCAGCATCCCTGGAGAATACCCCCCACTTGAATCAGAACAGGATGGAAACACATTTAAAATGTTCGCCAATTTATTTTGCAAGCCATTTTGAAGACTGACTGTGTATGTGAGTGTTTTCTCATGCGGAGAGGTGCACAAGCACAAATACAGGCTCTTTATAAAAGTAACTGTTTCACTTATCGAGAAAAGCACATACAATTGCAATCAGTATTTTCCACAAAGCAGGCGTTTTTTCAAGATTTGCCTTCAACACAGCCAGATGTGATGCCGGTCTATTTTTAGCAAGAATTTAAGCAACGCTATGTCAGAATGAAACGAGAGGGGTAAAACACAAAAAAAAAAAAAAAAAAAAGAATCTAACAACTCTGATTATTTTCCAATAGCAGGTTTTTCATACGCACCACGGCTTATTGTCAGAACAACTCCTCCAGGCTCCTTCCTCCCTGAGCAACTCAGGACTACGATACCCTGAGAAAACACAGTACTGAGGGATCATCCTTGCCACAAAACAGAGTTTTACGTGCACCTGAGAGGCGCTGAGCTGCAATAGGTACATATCTTCCCAGACTGCACATCAGGCGTGCTAACTCCTAACACCACCATAAAATTCAAGACCCACATCTTCATGACATCCAGAAAGCCAGGGGCAGCTAATCAACAACACTCTGGATTGTTGTTGGTAGTTTATTCACTTACATTTTTTTAAAGAACTACCTACCAGTCTTGCCTGTATTTTGAAATTAACAAGGATAAGAGCCAAGAGTATCCTCCTCTGGACTGCTATTCCAGACCCACATCCTCTTCCTAGCATCTTCTTTAAGGGAAATAATTCCCTCAGGATTCAGATACGGTTACTGGGATCTTATAACCACACTAATAAGTATTAGTGCCACATTACGTCACCATGATACCCATGTACATGAAGTGATACAAACACATAGGTATAGACTGTTTAATTAAGAGCTTGTTCAAACAACCAACAGACCTTTAGCAGAGTGAAGTTGCCTTTGGGTGCAATACAGCCAGCACACTCATCCACACAATGAACAGCGTTGCTGATGTGAAATATGGTGAAGTGCCGATGCCACAGACCTGTGTTAGAAAATTTGGGCATGCCATAACACTGGCGGTTTCTCTACACATCCTAAGCCTGAAAAAACAAGCCCCAGATACAATGACATGAACTTTCAAATGAAAGCAAATATATTTCCAGTATTTAAGAACTACCCTGAACAGTTACATGTATATCCACTATTTTAAATATACTCTCTTGAGAGGTTTTTACTTTAAAAATGTACAGAACATACTTAATATCATGAGGGTACCATATTTAATACCATTAGAAGTATACTCAAATGATCCACAGTATTTTGTTTTCTTTAGCACTGACCTGAACTGTGTCCAATCTGTAGTCATTTCAAATTGGGTTGAAGCCAAAGTTACTGGAGATCAAACTTCATTCACTTCTGATCCTTCAGCCAGCAGGAACAATTAATTATTTAACAACAAAAATCAGAGCAGACTGCTGTAACAAAAATCTCTGATCCCCTCAAGTCATCACCATCACCTCTTCTGGCAGCCCAGAATCACAGAGGAAGAGAGACCCTCTAGCTATTATGCCCTTCTCTGAGGAACAGCTCTAATACAAGGACAGAAGTCGACACTACCCAAGCAACCAGGATGCTCCTGCTCCCCCCCAAAGCTCCCCGATCGAGAAGAACCCCCAGTTCTGCTGATGGTGCCACTGCTCTGTGCAAGTACAGGCAGCGTTGGCATCTGCTGAGGTGTCTGTTGGATATAAAGCTAAACAGAACAATCCAGCTTCGCCCACTTCAATGAAAATCAGAGTTTACATCTGAGTGGAATTTAATACAAGTACACCAAGTCCAAGGAATGCCAGCTTATTCATATTAATATTACGCTTCCCTCAGGTCTTTTCTACTTCAGGTTATTATTTCTCAATCAAAACATTTAGTAATTTTCAAACAGATGAGGAATTAACTGTTAGATGTGCTTACCAAGATTAGGTATCGCGAGCCACCAAGTAACTTAAGGAACACAAAGCACACGGGTAGCCTTGAAAGCAGTACACCCCAGAGCAAGTACCTCAGCTCTAAAGGACAAGACGACTAAGGCTGAAATACGGAGCAGGGAGGAAAAAAATACCTTTGCCAGATCTGGACTGGCACACAACACAAGGGGCAGCGCAAGATACTCCAATGGCTCCAGACCGAGTCAGATGAGTCTAGCAGGCTTTGTTAGCTTGGGTATCGCTGCAACACCAGTGGGAAGCAGTGGCAGCCCCAGCACAGCAACACACGGAAGGAACAAGGAACAGCAACCAATGAAGCACAAACATTTCCAACTTTCTCAAGCAAGGCTCAGCTAAAAGCAAGTTGGGAAATGATGATCCACACCAAAGCTTCAGCAGCTGAACTGTAAGATGATGCATATGTCTCCAGGCTTCTTACACTTAAAATCACTGTATCCACACTTCACCGTTGCAGTGATCAATGCACCGATTGTACTTCATGGTGAATCCCATCCCTCGTATTTCTTAGGCTTATAAGGAGTTAACTTACAGCACCGTAAGTAACTGCTTAATGTTCTGTTTGCTGCTCTCTTTCTTAGTTCAATCTCCTCACACAATAAGAGAAAAAAGAGCATAACAAGACTGAGTTAAAATTCTATTAAAAAGTTCCTCAAATTCCCCTTCACTAGAAAGAACACGGACATTCTGGGTGCCCAGATCTGATCTCAGCCACAACCTATGAATGGAAATCTCACTTGCTGTTCTTCTCCCCCCTGCTACAACCCCAGGCTGTAGAGCGTGTCCACATAGCTGATCCAAGCGCCCTGTACAACCTGAAACCAACAGCACCAGGGCGAGGTGGTGGGACCTCAGCTGTCACCACATCTTAAGCAGCCACTCACCAACTACCTCAGCCCAAAGACGGAGCCTACCTCCAGAAGAAGAGGTAAATCAAACAAACAATACCTCTTGTAAGTATTTGCAGGAGGCAAGAGTTGTTCTTCTTTAAGGAACAAAGCAAGTCCTTCTGACTTTTGGGTCAGAAGGCCATCTAATTAATTAAATATTATATAATTATCCATTTCATATTTGTGCAGCAGGAACAGACAGGAGAAGCCAGCCCACAATGCTTTTATTAATTTGTAAAACGCTACAAAATATAAACATGACAATTCAATTACGTGCTAAGCACTATCAGTGCCTTTGGATCTCCACTTTGAGGATCTAACCAGTAAAAGGACAGATCCTGCTAGGTTGTTCTGAACAAACCAGGCCAGTTCCTAGTTCTCCTAAGGCCACCTTAAAGCACTGAACCACTCTGCATCACGACAGCCTGGGCCTCCTTGCTCGAGATGACCCTTCCTTAAGGACAGAGCCTCAAAAGAAAGCGAGGAATAGCACACACAAATGATCATCACCAAATGACAAAACAAAGAGAGAAAACAGATTCCCCTTTAAGCTCAATCTTTTTGAGAAGTTCAAGCCTAGGATTTTGTTCCTCAGAGCTTATAAACTGCCATGTGCCATCCTGACATCTTTTAAAGGCTCGCGTGATTATTTTCCCCCAACCTGTCGGCAAAAGATACAGCAAAATCAACCCAGTAACCTTCAGGAGAGTGTTGATGTTGGTGTTTCTACAGTAAATCAGGAGGAGACCACCGGGACCGAGGCTACCAGTAGTAATTCAGGTTTTAACTCAACGGTGCTGAGACCTGAAATATTAAGAGAAACACCTGCCCTCCATGCAGCAACACCACTACAGCAGCCAAGACCTAAGCCAGGGTGGTACATATCATCGGGCAGCAACCTAATCAATCAAAAAAGAAATGACGATCACCCCTAAAATCAGTTGTATTATAGCTTAGTCAGAAAACCCGACAACTCCGAGTCTCTCAGACACAGACAAGCCTCCCGTAATCACATGAACACCTGTTCTTCACTAGCACCTTAAAGCAGGCTTCCCTGTTCCTTTATTCTCCCTAAAATTCCTGTCCGTGTGCACCCACCTGCCCATCTCTTCCCGTGCGGCGGGCACAGGCAACACACCCGCCCCCCACACACCCCCATCACCACACGAACACCCCCCGTGAGACCCCGGCGGCGGGAGGAAGGGGCACCGCC
>NW_010561085.1:5556-9128 GCF_000687285.1 Phaethon lepturus | reverse complement strand
TCTTTCAGTTTCTGACCTTGCATCCTTCTTTCTCTTCCCTTCCTTACACAGCATTTATATTTTCTGTGCCACCACTAGTGCTGTGCCTGCTTTCCATGTGTTCCTCTGCAGTGTGGAGTTTTAGAGCAGTAAAGGGACTTCAAATCCATGTAGTAGCTATGAAGTCAGTGCCTCTTACCCAGACTCCGCCATGAAGAAAGCCATCTTAGTAGGTGCACTTTTCCCACATGCTACCTCCTTTGCTGTCTCCATTTCCTGCTATACGATGCATCACACGGATCTTACACTTGAGCTCAAAATAAAAACAAGAGACCTGCAGATTTCTATCACACTATAGAAACATCAGTTTTTGTCATGCTTTGTTGTCTCACTGGGGGAAAAAAAAAAAGTTCCTTGTGGGAGACTTGAGTCAATTGGGATTTGCATTTGGAGTTGATAAACACAAGTCCTATTGAAGGTAATAAAAATTTTCCTGATTTTGGAATCAGAAGACCTTCTGTATCTGGGTCACACAGCACAAACAGATCAATATGAATGAATTACGCAGTATGACAACATATGTGCTTCTGAGCTGCTTGTGCCAGCAGTTGCAACTTGCTGCCTGACTAGCCTCTATCAAGTTTCAATTTACCATATTCATAGATCTGAAAAGCAATTTTGGAAAATTATTCATGTATTCATACAAGGGAAGAAGACCCTTCAGACTTGATATTAAACAAGTCCTTTGAAATTAAAGGACTATAGACAAAAAGGAAAAGGCTGGAGAGCCAGCAAGCGAAAGCGTTTGGAAAAAAGTGAGAGAGGGAACTAACAAAGATTAACGTCTAATAAAAGCTGTCTATATCTATTCATCTTTTTGTATTCTGCTTGTTCTATGTTAGCCACTGAGCCCAGAGTGAATTGCCTCATATTTGCTCATCTTTTCTTCTCTACTCTCAACCGGTTTTTGACTGCATTGCAGACATTGCAAACAGTCCTAACTGGAAATATTTATATGAATGTGGACTGCTGGACTCTACTTAAGATTCCTAGAATTAGTTTATAAACAAATGAATGATTCATAGAGTAGAAGAGGGAACATGCTCATTTGAGCAACTGCATTACCAGGGATAGACAGCAATATTTAATTTCTGGGTTTATATTAGAAATAAGAAATTAGGATCAGCTAGGATCAGAGATATGCTTGGGATTTGTTTGTTTGTTTGTTTGTTTTTTAAATAGAAATCTATGATCTAACATTTATTTTAGTATTTTAAAGTAATAAAGGGAAATAAATACTATAAGAATTTGATGTATTCTGCATAGAGGACAAGAGTATTATATACACATGACCCATTAGTTTTTTTATGAGACCCTGTCTACTTGCTCATTTGATAGCTTCCTTTTTTAGTTTCATTTGCTTTGTGCTGGACAAGTTGCATAAAATTTTTCCCCCAATTTTTTTTTTCCTCTTCACTGATATTCCCTACCATCCATTGTATTTCTTCACTCTCTGGGAGACGGATTTTCTGTTAGTGTTTGTGCAGCACATACACGATGATCCAGTTGTGGCATCTATGTTTTATTATGCCACTATCATCACATGCTTTTTTTTAACATAAAACACTAGTTGTCTTGAGGAGTCTTTAGGCCAATAAATAAATTGTTTGGAGAGCGTGTATCAATGCCATGATGGAGAAAAGTTGTGAAGCTGTATAATATTTGTGTGCATTATTTTGTTGCAAACATCAGTTTTGGTATTGAAAGTAGATAAGGTGTAATTTGTTGACTTTTTCTGTATGTTACCCATTACTTTAAAGAATTGTCTAGAAATTAGTTTTCCTGAGCTTTCATATCAAGTCACTGATGTGGAGTTATATATTACCAGTTTAATTGTATGTTTTCATTATTTGTTCTTTAATTAAAGTCATAATGGCAAAAGTTACAGCTTTAATTTATCTGCTGTATTGTTATAATAGTTTCAATATCAAAGGAAAGTGGAAAAGTATCCAGTCTTTCATGACAGCAGGTTTTTTCTAATAGTACAGATTGGTGCGGCATGAATATTTAATATCATTTTCTGCAACTGATAATGTCTTTGTCCTAATCTGAATGAAGGCATTTTGCTTTTGTGAACTGTTGAGTGTTAAGCCCCTTGGTAGAGAAACTATTTCAGTTTTGTGTAGAGACAGCGTATTGAGCATCTGCTATAATGGTAAAGACTTACAATACATTGAGAGCAAAGAGGGGAAATTGTAGAGCGGTAATAAGTGTCAGTGAAAGACCCTAGCAACTAAGTGTAGTTCTATTTTGTTTTATCAAAATAAAAAGCTCATTTCTATTCACCTGATAGAATACCATATGGTAGGTTTCCGTTGCTGTAAAGCTGAATACTTTTTCTAATCACCTTATTCATTAAAGAATATGTGCAACAAGAACTTGGCTTACGACCAGCCTATGAGAGTATATTTGAAGCATTTGAACATGATGGGTAGAAGTCATCATTTGCCATGACAATGTGGAGACAGCCATCTGGTAGTATAGTTCCTAAAGTGGTATAACACCCTTCCCTAGCCATTAGATTTGTTAGACTGAGTTCTGGTCACCTAATGCAGCAATTTATCACATGCAGATTATTTCTGTTCTGCTTTAGTCAATAGGGGGAAAAAAGAGAAATACTTATTTGCATAATTACAGGCAACTGAGATCTAACATTTGACCAAATGACTTTCATAAGAAAAAGAAGTAAAAACTGTTTAATCTAGTGTAGAAAACTGGATGCTTACGATTTTGTCATGCTCAGTTTTTTACCTGTAATGCTGCATACTCAGACAGTAAATGTGCTAAATTCATGCTATGCACCATTTTGTAGATAGACAGAAAACTTAAGTTTAAAGTTGTGTGTGTGTGTAAGTACAAACAGTAGAAACTCCCCAAAGGAAAGATAGTTGGGTGAAGATGACATTGCATTGTTAACTCTTCCTGGTTTGCTTTGATGATGTGCCAGAAAAGTTAATAATTTTTGTGTGAAACTTGAGAAGACTAGAACAGCTGTCTTAGAGAAGATTTTTTTTTTTAATTATTAAAGTATTCCACTACTGTGTATGCTAAATATTAAAATTTCAGTGTTGTTTATAAACACTTAAAAAAAAATACTGGCGCTTAATGAAAGTACAGTGCACTGTGGTTTTGCACTGTGTCCTGAAGGCCAGCAATGAGTTTCTAAGGAAGTCTATGACTTGAAATAAAAGAGTATTTACAGGGCAAAAGCATTAGTTCAGAATTATTTAAACCATGTGCTAGGCATGGTTTATGGTGGGCCTAAAGCTGAATATAAGTCATAGACACCCTTGGACTTGAAAGAAATTTCACTTGGAAACTAGGCCTGTTCTCCATTGGTGCTGCTTAACTTGAATTTCAACCAGAATCATGACTGTGGGAATGATTCTGCACAGGCTGAAGCATCCCTGAGGTTTGCAGTATTGTTTTGTGGCCAATCAAAAACCAGGGTGGCATTGGTCAAAGTTAATATGTTGTCATTCCTTCAAAAAACTTCACTTTCTACTATATGTGCTATTTCTAGAAAGGCTTTT
>NW_010561085.1:0-5525 GCF_000687285.1 Phaethon lepturus | reverse complement strand
TGCAACTTCACATCCATCAGAGGGAGGCATGCAGAAAGGGAAGCAGGATTTCTATACCTTCCCAGATATATGAGTTGTTCCAGACTCCTTCCATTACCATCATCCAAAGTTGCCCTTTAAGCATTGTAAGAGTTCAACAACTTCTCCCCCTCTCCTTTTTTCACGTTGGACGCATGGCTAAAGGAAACCTTCCTGAATTACAGTTACATGGCTTGACTGAGATGGGGTCAAATAAAATGGGTCTTTGCTGTTTGAAAAATAAATTACCTAAAAATAGCTCAAGGAATTTATTTGTGTTTCCTTGTAGGTGGCATTAAATGTCCTGTTTGCAGCTTTGTGTATGGTACAAAATGGGAGTTCAACAGACATCTTAAAAACAAGCATGGAATGAAGCTAGTGGAACACGATGGGGAGACCAAGTGGGAGGTAAGCCAAAGTTGCCATAGATTTGGCCCTAAGATTTTAAAAAACTTTAGATATGGATAAGAATAAGAAGTATTTGCAAATGTGTTCTTGACTTTATATAAGATCAGGAGGTCATGTGATCTCTGATCTTCATTTTGAATACATACGTTGCTATGACTGTTGAGCTTGACTGCTTAACAAGTGCTTATTTCTGCATTTTAGCACTCTAGTCCTCTATTTGCAGCAGAAAGGCTGAAAGTCTTAGCAAAAAATTGTGAAACTGAAAAACTTATTGCATTTTGTTATATGCCAAATGTTCTCTGGTGTTAATTGCAAGATGTGCAAAGCTGCAAGCTTATATTGAATTAATGAAAAAAGCTTATAGTTTGGTCCAGAAAATGTTAGAATCTGGAAAACTGAGTTTGTAAATTGATCAGCTAAAAAAAGGTACTATTGTATAGAGTAAGTCTTCTATCATTTGTTCTGTGTTTCCAGCTTCAATCCAAATTATATAGGAATCACAGTATTGCTAAGATCAGACCTTAAAAAATTTAAGTTAGACCTATGAATCTGGGTTAGATAAAAAGAAACCAACAACCTGAATTTTCATGGTTTGGGGTGGGGTAGGGCAGCTACCTTGAGAGGGCTTACACTTTCAAGCTTTCCTCTGCTGTTATATGTGTAGCAATTTGTTTTAAAATGAAAAATAAAACTGTTACTTGTATAGAGCAGAGCTGACTGTAGATGCAGAAGCTATGGGAAAACCACAGAACTATCTAGACACTTTTATTTAAAGAACTATGGTTGGCAAGCTGAGTCTTTTTCACTGCCTGAGTAGGTTATTGTTGGTGTCCAATGAGAGGAAATAGCCAGAAGTCAACTGCAGTTGGCTGACCTCTACAGTTTAAGATCTGTTCTACTAAATTCCAGGCATTCTAGCCCCCATTATAAACCTAATGCCTGATTTAGGAGAGCCATCCTGCAGTCCTTGTTCAACAGTTTTTGAGTATCTACATCTTGGCTTGGTTTTGTTTTCAAGTTAACTGCTGAAGTTTCTGAAGAAGCATCCACTCAGTATCTCCATATCACAGAGGCTGGAGAAGATGTTCAAGGTACTCAAGCTGCAGTAGCTGCATTACAGAACCTTAGGTATACTTCTGAGAATGGTAAGTTACCCTTTTTAAGTTAGAACACAAAATACATCCTTTTTCATAATTACCTAATTCTTTTGAGTATACTGGGTATTATATGGTCTCCTGTGAAACTATTAAAAATTATTAACTTACTTCTGGGGGTTTCTATTTTTCTTTGAGGATAAATAATGAGAAGTAACCATTCTTTATGAATTTCTGTATCCTTTAGTCATTAACACTTATCACACTCTGTTTTGCACTTCATTATTAGGTGTGTGGAATTTCCTGCCTGTATTATTAAATATATTGTGAAATCAGCTATCTAGGCAGAGTAGATGATGTGTATCTAATGGCAATTCTCTAGCTATTATTTTTCTCCCTGCTTAAGTCAGCCAGACTGCAGAAGTGACATGGTGGAATAGCTCATTTACCATGTTCCCAAGACAGTACTAACAAACTTAATTCTGATGATACACAAAACAAAGTAAGCTATTCAGTATTAGATTGAGGAGGAACAAGAGTGGCATTAGGTAATGATTGCTAAGTGGGAAAGAACAAAAACTGGGAGGAAAGAAAAAATGTCCAGGATTCTGAGAATGTTAAAACATCAGAGACTACAGAAGTTGTTCATATATTTTGCTTTTATATATACAAATAAATGCATTGGTCATGAGACGATAACATTTTACAATTGTTTACCATTGTGGTTGCTTTTATATATACAAATAAATGCATTGGTTATGAGAAGATAACATTTTACAATTCTTTACCATTGTGATCTTTATAGTTCATAATACAGATGCATTTTAAAACCTCCCATTTTTAATGGAATTTCCAATCATGTTGCAATTAAATTACGTTACTGACAATTACTGTATATTCTTTTATTTTAATGACTGGGAATTCTGAATGACTAAAAACCTCCTGAGAAATTTTTTTAAACTTTTATATATCTAAATTAAAATAAACATAATCACGGAATATACTGTACATCACATTTTTTATTTTAAGCATGAGGCTGTAGTTTTCAAAACACAATGATTTGCTTTAGTGTATCCAGCTTCGTATACTTTTCCAGCATATTCCCTCTAGGTATGAAAAGCAATAGTATCTTGTGTAAAGGCAGTTATATAAAAAAAAAACCCTAAGGCAAGCAAATATTTTTCAGCATTCAGATAAATTTATTTCTTACGTAAATAACAAAGTATAACTACTTTCTGTTTGAAATGAAATTATCTGCTCTAGATCCCCATGACAGTATCAGCCTCAGTTTGAAAGGGTTTGGGATTAAGAGATTACCTTTATTCTATTTACTTTCTCTTTCCTAGTTCCAGCAGTGATTACAGCAAATATAAGGCAGCTTTACCATGACCCTGAGAGTTTCTTTCCCTTTCTGACATAACTGGGCGCGTGGGAGTGGTGGGCCACTGAAGGGGAATTCGTATTCTGCATAACAAAAAACATTTTCCAGTGCACGAATCTTTCCTTTTCACACATTGGGAGAAGCGAGAGTACAGCTACATATGGTTGGGTTTTTTGTAAACTTGCCTTTCCTTTGGTGGGGCTACACACATCAAGAGGATTTTTAAAAAAGGGCAAACATGTTCTGATCCCATGCTTATAAAATGATAAGCATGAGCACTCTCAAGCAATTAACTTTTCCCTTCAGCACATTAGTGATAACAGTACTTTAGGTTGAGGGGTATTGCAGATGGCCGGACAGATGGCAAACACAGGTTTGTAATATGCCAAATAGCTGTTGTGGTTATAGGTATAGAGTTCAGGTTCTGTTTAAGCTGAATGTCTGGCAATTTGTAAAGTCTTGCAGCTTCCCAATTTACAGTTACTGCTGTGAGTGGTACCTATTGTTTGTTTATTCACTGTATTCTTTTAGATCTCTTTCACATAGGCATAAAAATGATCAGTGTGGCTTCACTTGCTGATTCATGCATTCCTCGGGCAAATTTGTTTTGTGAATACTTTCCTGCCATAGATCTATTATTAAAGTGTCATGTTACTGAGCTATTTGAAATTTATAAACAGCACTGTGGTTCAGGGTTCAGGTAGGAAGGGAGAGTGCCTGTAGCACTTAGCTTCACATACCTTTAGAGCTGGTTTACTGTAATGATCTTATGGTTTACTGTCTTTCTGATAAGGTGAAAGACTGGATCCAACAGCTGTAAACATCCTGCAGCAAATCATTGAGTTGGGTTCGGAAACCCATGATGCCACTGCAGTTGCTTCTGTAGTTACCATGGCACCTGGCACTGTGACCGTGGTAAAGCAGGTAGGAGCTCTTTTCTTCTCTAAAACAGGTATATTTAATTTTTATGTACTTACTGTGAAATGAGTATTATTTTGCAAGGGCTAAATTTTGAATGACCATGCAAGACACGCCTAGAATTTTTCCTAAAATAATTTTTTACTACATGTTGTGTGTATGTGTGTTTATATGCCCACACACATACAAGTTTATACATATATACACGTATATGTTTATACATATAAAAACCATGCATTTTTGCATGTATATAAAATATGAGTGAACAAATGCACATATATATGTATATGTGTGTGTGAAAATACAGCTTTTCTCTAGCAGGTGTTTTCAGGCTTTTTAAAATAACATACCTGCATTGTGCATGGGCACTTAGTTCCATTGTCATCTAAAAGAATCAAGAGGCCTTTGGCACAGCGTTCATCCAGATCCAGAAGAGCATGAAAGGGCGTTGTTTGTGCAGAATTGTGCGTGCTCTGCAACAGTGTGGTAGGACCATACCCAAAGATGAACCACTGTCTTTAGTCTTTGCAGTGCTGGCCTGTGGCTGAAGTTAGAAAGACTTGCAGGGTCCTAAAGTCATGTACCCTGTGGACAAATTAAGACTTCTACTCAGTCTGAGTTCACACTGCCTTTCTAATGAGGGGTGCAACAAGAGTGATCTGCAGTTCTAAGAAGAATATTGAAGGTGTTCCTTACAGCAGTTCCTTATATGAGACAAAAGTCAGCATGGCCACCGACATTTGAGATGAATGAAGAAAAACTCAATTGAGTAGTTGGTTGATCTGTAATTAATTTTGTTGTTACCAGGGAAATTGTGCAAGACCAGAAGATATAGATCAATATTAAAAAAAAAGTATAAGATCAATTGTTAATTTTAGGCTTTTGCACAAATTCTCTTTCCAGAAAAATGGTGGATTCAGCTGATAATTAAGTGATATAATTTGTGGTAGGCAACATGGTTCCTCTTAAAACGAGGCAAACCTTATAAGGTATCGATAGAAGTAACTTGTATGTCTGTATATTTTTCTTGAAGTTTGGTACTGCACAGTTTTTGCTAAAAATATTTGCAATGTACAGTATTACTAAAGCACTTTAGGAATTAAGAATGAGAAGATATACAAAATAAACAAATAAAAGGAAAAAAAATTTTCAATTTGAGGTGGCTATTGAGTGCAAATGTCAAGACTTTTGCTTAGTATTTCTTCCTCACGGGTGTCTGCCAACTTTATTGCTGACGTTTTACCTTTCCCCTCATGGTCTTCTCCAAGCTCCACTTGTTCCTCCTGTTTCGTCATACCTCTCTGCTTATTCCTTTTCCCATTCTGCTCAGTGATTCATTGAGGTCTCTGCACTTAATGTGGTTGATAAGTGAGGGAAGGAAAATACATGAGAAGTCTTAAATTCATGAAGAGTTTAAGTAACTCCTTTTAGTTAAATGAACCAAAACTCTGATTATTCTGAGTGCTAGAACTAACTTTTGAGTTCAGTATTTTTTTGTAGTGTTGTGTACGTTGAATTCGTGAGAGCTTCATAGAAGTGGGAAGTCTATAGTCTGTGAAGGCAGTGTTTGAATAATTCCTAGATTTGCTGCCCAAATGTCGGAGAGACAAGGCAGAATTTCAAGACAAAGCATTTTGAGATGTTCCTGTGCAATATTGAACAGGTATTTTGATTAGAAACCATGTAAGGGATTTGTTTTTTTTTTT
>NW_010561084.1:4152-4663 GCF_000687285.1 Phaethon lepturus | reverse complement strand
AGGATTGAGGGGTGGACTTGACCATGGATGCAATTGCATAGGTTATCCATAAATATGGAACATGCGCTGCAATCAAGCAAGCCAGGTAAAGTCTCTGTGGTATGGAGGATCTATGGCTGAAATAGAAATATGGGGAGGCCTGGCAGGTTGATTATACCACCCTCCCACAAACCTGCCAAGGCAAGCGCCATGTGCTTACAGTGGTGGAAGCAACCACCAGATGGCTGGAAACATCCCATGCCCATGCTACCACCCCGAACACTATCCTGGGCCTTGAAAAGCTAGTTTTCTCATCCCAAATCCAAAACATATCCTCACGCTAGCTTCTGTGAAGACAACCAGCTCTATCCCGGCTGAAACCAGGACATGGTGACATGACACTCCCGAAAGAATTGAGTCGGACAATGGGACTCATTTCCGAAACAACCTCATAGACTCCTGGGCCAAAGAGCACGGCACTGAGTGGGTATATCACATCCCCTATCATGCACCAGCTTCCGGAAAAATTGAA
>NW_010561084.1:0-3904 GCF_000687285.1 Phaethon lepturus | reverse complement strand
TTCGTGGGATTGCTTTTGCTCAAGGACCTGGGTGCACTTGGTGGGTGATGCGGGAGGATGGGGAAGTCCAATGTGTACCTCAAGGAGATTTGATTTTCAGTGAGAATAGCCAATGATTTGAATCGTATTATGTTAACTGCTATATAATACTCTGTGTCACCACTACTATTGTTGCTATATGCCATGTTAACAGTATTACAGTAAAAATCGCCCAGATTAATGAAGAATGAATTTTGATGAAACCAAGCAAAGTGCAGCAATGATAGAACCGGACAAGCATAGTGGTGATGGAACTAGAACTGGCTTCAGCATGCAACAGTCTAACACCACACACCATCTCTCCTGCCCTGAAGGACTACTGTGACAGATGGAGCCCAAAGTCATGGACTAAATGAACTCAACAGACATTTTAGAGGGATGGTCCATAGACTAAGGGAATGATATCTGTGTGTATATATCAAAAGACAGGAAAGGTGGTGGTAATTAATTGGGATCGTGCTGGTTTTGGCTCAGGTAGAGTTAGTTTTCTTCATAGTAGCCAGTATGGGGCTATGTTTTGGATTTGTGCTGAAAGCAGTGTTGATAATATAGAGATGTTTTCATTACCGCTGAGCAGTGCTTACACAGAGTCAAGGCCTTTCCTGCTTCTCACACCACCCCACCAGCGAGTAGGGTAGGTGTGCACAAGAAGTTGGGAGGAGACACAGCAGGGACAGCTGACCCCAGCTGACCAAAGGGATATTCCATCTGATATGACATCATGCTCAGCATATAAAGCTGTGGGAAGAAGAAGGAAGGGGGGGGACCTTCGGAGTTATGGTATTTTGTCTTCCTAAGTAACGTTTATGCGTGATGGAGCCCTGCTTTCCTGGAGATGGCTGAACACCTGCCTGCCGATGGGAAGTAGTGAATGTATTCCTTGCTTTGCTTTGCTTGCATGCGTGGCTTTTGCTTTACTTACTAAACTGTCTGTATCTCAACCCACGAGTTTTTTCACTTTTACTCTTCCAATTCTCTCCCCCATTGCACCAGGGGGGAGTGAGCAAGCAGCTGTGTGGTGCTTAGCTGCAGAATGGGGTTAAACCATGACAGGAATCTATTGGAAAGTGTGGGAGGTGGGCATGATGTAGATGGTATAGAAGTCCTTAAAGTACCCTCTCCTGAAATAGTCTGTGCCAAGGATACATGGAACCTCCAGGCCAGTCACAATAGGATGTTTCTGCCACTTGTCCGCTGTTGAGGCTCACCTCAGCCTCAAACAGAGACAATTTTTGGGATCCCCTTGTCACTCCAGAAATCCAGATGGGTTCCACCCACTTGGACCCTAATGGCATTAGGGTACACTGTGCACCCATGTCCACCAAAGCCTTATAATTCCATGGGCCTGATGTGCCAGGCCATCAAATCCACACAGTCCAAGAACCTAGTTGTCCCTTTCCTCTGCCTGGCCAGAGGAACAACCCCTCTCTTCTTGGTTGGAGCATTCATTACCCAATTCCTGTAACTGCAAACCAGAAGTCCCTTCATTAGGATCAGAAAGAGGATCAGCCCTTCTGCTCTGTCTGGGGAATTGCTCAACAGCAATCAGAGCAGTAATCTTCTCTGGACGGAGCTTTTTTGGCTGCTGTTTTTCCTTGCAATTCACGTATGTTGTCTTCTAGGTTTGAGGCAGGTGCAACGCCTCACTTCCTCATGTCTTCCCTGTGGTTACAAAGCTAGAACCACAGGGTGGCACATAGCGTGCGCCCACAGTTCCCTTTCCCTTGAGCAGAGAAAGGCTGATTTCATATGGCACTCTTGATAGCTGAAACACCAGACTGTAGGGATAAGGATAAAGAGATATTCTCTTCAAGTTGCTGTAACTGTTGGGACAGTTTCTCCACTGCCCTGTAGGGTCAGGGAAGGAGATTCTCTTCAGAGCACCAGAGATGGCAGGCCAGTTTTTCCACGGTTGGTGCCTCAATGTCTGTCCAGTCCATTATCACCAGAGTGCTGTCATACAACATTGGTGCGTTCCATACAAACTTTCACCACATGGACCACAAATACTGGATTTCATCCAGATCTTTGAAGGCCTGGTTATTGTCCAGGTTCCTGTAGGTCACCTCCACCACTACTAATTCCCTCAGATACTGAATACCTTCCTCAGTCATGGTCCACTTGCCTTGGTAGTTTACAAGACCTTCCTTGAGGGGATACCTTGCCTTCGCGCTTGACAGGAGCCACCTCCAGAGGCTGTGGATTGTTGCTCCTCTTTCAGTCCCTCTGTCAATTCCATGGTCCCTTGCTAGGGATCCCAGCTGCTGGTCTTCCCTGCCTTTTAATTCCTGACTGTTGGCCCCCATATCCTAGCATTGGAGCAACCAGGTGATAATTTGCTCATCTGGTTGGTGGCCATAATCTTTCCACATATCTCACAGCTTGCTTCAAGGATAGGGACAGGGTGATTTCTGACTCCAGTTTCTTCCCTCTCCTGTTCTTGTGACTGCTCTGCTGCAGAACAGGCTGCCTCTTCTGATTCTTCCTCCTGCTCTCTCCTCAGGAGGAGTTTCTTCCTCCCTTACTAAACGAGTAGACCTCTGCTTCCATTGTTTCTTGACTATAGGAACGACTGTTTTAGTTGAGGGTTGGGTCTCTGGCTTACAAATAGACAGTGTAGCTATGTCCTCAGATCCAGAGATCCTCTTGAGCCTGTCAAGTGCTGAACACAGGTTCAGTAGGGGTAGAGCAGGCCCCAGCACAGTGCTAGAAGTTGTGTCTCTGATACAGACAAAGCATCATTTCTTCAAGTGTTCTATCACTTCAATAGCATTCCATGCCTGTTCAGGTTTCAAGTCACACACACCACTGCAGGGGGGGAAATGCTCTAGGTACCTGCCCAAGTTCTCCAACACACCTTGCCACTCATGAACCATGTGCCTCAGGGCACACCCCTGTGTAGCATTCCAAATTAGTTGGTTACCCTTTTGAAAAGCCAGAATTAGATACATGACACATACCAATATAAGCATTCTGGTTACACAAGGATATTCCAGAAACTGAAGAGCCATTGCAACAAGGCAGGAAACACCTAGCCCTGAGGAGAAGAAAGAGGAGGAGCCGTTCTTCATTTCCCTCACAAAATGGTTCCCAGAGAAGAAGAGGAAAAAGGTGTAATTGATAATTGTCTCTGAGAGTTGGTTCTCAGAGTACTGGGACAACAGCAACGCATGGCACAAACACCAGATTAGGCTCAAGGTCAGTGCTTTTACCATAGCTATCCCAGGCAAAACAGAACAAAGTGATAAACAGCACAGCAAACTGCAAAAGCCGAAAGCAGCCATTAACAAACTCTAGAGTTTGAGGTAGAGCAAGAGATGAAGCATGCCATGGAGTAGATGATGGAACAAATAAACCAGTATCAAGAACAAACAAGTCAACATTGTGACCAGCAAGAGGAAGTAACAACTTGCCAAGTAATAACTAAACAGCTGTAACAACTATAAATAGCACATTCAGATCAAATCTGTCATTATCTAGAACCTCTCAAGCCCTACACTGGGCACCAGAAAGGATTGTGGTGGGTTGACCCCGACCAGCAGCTAAGCCTCCACTCAGTCCCTTGCTCACTCCCCCTCAGCAGGATAGGGGAGAGAAATGGAAAAGCAAAAGCAAGAAAAACTCATGGGCCAACACAAAGACAGTTTAATAGGTGAAATGAAGTTGTGCATGCAAGCAAAGCAAAACAAGGAATTCATTCACCACTTCCCATCGGCAGGCAGATGTCCAACCACTTCCGGAAAAGCAGGGCCTCATCACACATAACAGTTACTTGAGAAGACAAATGCCATAACCCTGAACACAACCCTTCCTCCTCCTTTCCCCAGCTTTTATTACTGAGCATGATGTCATATGGTATGGAGTA
>NW_010561083.1:69523-87841 GCF_000687285.1 Phaethon lepturus | reverse complement strand
GTAATGGTTGGTGGCTGTCTTGGCCATGCTGATCATGAAACTGTTGAGTTTAAAATCCTCGGCAATATGAGAAAAACTGTCAGCAGAGATGTTACCCTGCATTTTGGAAGAGCAGGCTTTAGGCTGCTCAAGAATCTAATTAGTAAGGTCCCCATGGAATCTGCTGTCAAGGGTATTTGGGTCCATAAATGCTGGATAAAGATAAAATCAACTTTCAAAAAAGCACAGGAGAAGGCATTTCCAATATTTTGGAAGACAACCAGGTGGAGCAGAAGGCTGGCTTGGCTGAATAGGGATCTCCTTTTGGAACTTAGGCAGAAGGCGTATGGACTTCGAAAGTAGGGTCAGTCTGCACAGGAGGACTACAGAGGTGATATTTGCCACTGTAGGGAGAAAATTTGTAACCTCCAAAGCGCAACTGGAGTTGAAGCAGGCCAGTACTGTGGTGGATAATACAAAATGCTTTTTAAAGAACATTAACAGCAAAAGGAGGACTGAAGAAAATATTGATTCATTACTTGATGGGGTTGGTTGTCGCCTCACAAATAAGGAGGAAGATAAACCAGAGACATTTCATACTGCCTTTGCCTCTGTCTTTAAGACCAACAATGGGCCCTGGGACCCCTGGAGCCCTGGGTTGGAGAACCATGGCTGGGGGAGTGATAGATTCCCAGTTGTCTTTGAATTTGTACAGGATTTTCAGCTGCAACTGGATGCACATATGTCTATGGGGCCCAATGGGATTTGTCCCAGGGTACTGAAAGAGTTGGCTAATGTTATTGCAATATCTCTTGCAGTTATCTATAGTCCTAGGAATCTGGAGGGGTCCCAGTCAACTGGAGGCTAGCAGATGTTATTCCAGTTTTCAGGAAGTGCCAGAAAGAAGACCCTGGTTATGACAGGCCTGTCAGTCTCACTTGAGTGCCTGGTAAAATTATGGAGCAGATTATTCTGGGAGGTACTGAAAAACAGTTGAAAGACAATGCAGTCATCAGTCAAAGGCATCATAGGTTCATGAAGGGAAAGTCATGCCTTACTTACTATTCTTTGATGACAATGTTACCTGCCTAGTGGACAAAAGAAAGGTAGTGGATGTGGGCTTTTTAAGCAAAGTTTTTGATACTGTCTCTTACAGTATCCTTCTGGACGAAATGTCCAGCATACAGCTGGACACGTACACAATATGAGGGGTGAGCAAAGGATGGGGCTCAAAGAATTGCAGTATTTGGGGTAACATCTAGCTGGTGGCCAGTAACTACTGGTGTTCCCCTGGGCCCAATTTTAGGACCAGTTCTCTTAAATGTTTTTATTAATGACCCGGACACAGGAGTTTAATGCACACTAAGTAAGTTTGCAGAAAATACTAAGCTAGAAGGGTATTTCTTTGAGGGTGGAGGGGCCTTACAGAGAGATCTTGATAGATTAGAGTGCTAGGCAATCACCAATTGTGTGAAATTTAACAAGGACAAATGCCAGATTCTGCACCTGGGGTAGTGTAAACCTGGATGTACATATAGGCTGGGGGATAAGAGGCTGCAGCCTTGTAGGAAGGGATCTAGGGGTTTTGGTTGATGGTTATCTCAATGTGAGTCAACAATGTGCCCTGGAGGCCAAAAGGGCTGACCATATGCTGAGGTACATTAAGCACAGTATAGCTGACTGGTCAAAAGAAGTGATTGTCCCACAGTGTTGAGTATAGACGCAACACTGGTGCAGTGTCATCTTGAGTACTGTGTGCAGTTTTGGTCTCCACGATGTAAGAAGGATATGAAAAGACTAAAATGTGTCCAAAGGAAAACAAAGATGGTGAAAAGACTAAATGGCATGACTTACGATGAGCAGCCGAGGAACCTAGGTTTGTTCAGCTTGGAGAAAAGGAGTCTGTCGGGTGACCTCATTGCTGTCTAGAACTTTCTCATGAGGCGGAGTGGAAAGGAATGTGCGGATCTCTTCTCTCTGGTGTCCAGTGATATGTCACGAGGGAATGGCTTAAAGTGTCATGGGAAGCTCAGATTGGATATTAGGAAAATGTTTCTCACTGAGAGGGTGGTCAAGCACTGGAACAAGATCCCTAGAGCAGTGGTCATGTCCCCAAATCTGTTGGTGTTCAAGAAGCAGTTGGACAATGCGCTTAGACATATGGTTTAACTTTTAGGTTGCCCTCTGTGGAGTCAGGAGTTGGACTCAATGATCCTCATGGGGCCCTTCCAACTCAAGATATTCTATGATTCTAAGTACCTCACCTGCAATGCCTAATTTGTAACTGAGATTCGTGGACACAAAAAATGCCTCCTTTTCTGCATGCACCTGTGTGACAAAAAATGCCTTACTTCTGCTGTCCTTTGATTTCCCTCAACTCCAGGATTACATTGTTATTCTCCAGGGCTATACATTCTTATTGAGCCATTCTTTTCAGATTGCAAGCCAAGTTTTGAAATGTTCATATGTCAGTCATTTCTGTTTCTCTGTGGCAGAATACTAGTACAAAAGTGTCTTAACTGTGCTCAAAATTATTTTTAAAAAATTGTCTTAATCCTTAAAGCTCATTTTGCATTAGAAATTGACACTGAAACAATACATTCCTCATGTTTTCTGAAGCTAGCTTTGAAAAATCTGCAGTGAAAAACCAAGAAACTAACCTTCAGCAGCTCACGTGGGTAGAAAGTGGGTTTTGGTGTTTTGAGGAGGAGTTTGTGTACATGTTTTCACATGTCCTTGTGCATGTGGACACAGCACATTCAGCTTTGCACTTTTAGGTGTTGTATCAGGAGGCAATTGTGTGTAAGATTTAAACTGAAAGTAAGAGACTGATTTTTTTTGGGGGGGTGACAATTGGGTATTTGCTTGCAAGATGCAGACTGAGATTTGAGCAAAGATAGTTGAGGACTTTTTAGGTGGAAAGAGATCTGTAGTAGTAGGGACACTGGAATAAGACATCAATTCTGACAAATGTATCTATTGAATATGGTGAGATAAACCAGTCTTGGATGAAAATCAGTGTGTCTTGAGGAAGCCCTGTGGCTGCAATACCTCTCCTACATCATGTGCCGTGGAGTAGACTTTGGCTCTGAAAGGTCTCTATGGGAGATGAAGTCTTCTAAAGATTCTTTTTAGCCTTTCTCTACATGAAGAATATGATGATTTATGGACCAATTTTTTACATACTCATTCTAAACAGTTGTTTGATCAATTGCTATTGTGCTC
The DNA here is from genome assembly GCF_000687285.1 of Phaethon lepturus. Classification (NCBI taxonomy): domain Eukaryota; kingdom Metazoa; phylum Chordata; class Aves; order Phaethontiformes; family Phaethontidae; genus Phaethon; species Phaethon lepturus. The sequence goes on along the minus strand of NW_010561083.1, from coordinate 84,637 downwards.
TTAGTTAAGGCTAACAACCAGTGATTTTAAGGTCAAGAGAAATTGGGCAATAAGGGTAACAGTCCTTCAGGTGCTAAGCTGTTTTCATTCATCAGTGCATTTGAACAGAGATTCTTATTTATTCCACATTCTTAAACATAAAAATAAATACTTTTAAAATACAACCAATCTCTTTTTTTTTAAATTTTTTCTTTTTTTTTTTCTCCCCTGAAATGAAGGAGGGCTGGCAGGTATCTGATGGCATTGCCAGGGACTGGGTAATTCTGTTACTTGTCATGCATTCAGGATAAGACACTATAGCTTTGATTCACTTGTTTGGCCAAGTCAGGAGAATGCGTGTTCTTTCATTTGTTGTACTTGTTTTCCAGACTAGCAAGTACAATTATAGAAAGATGTCAGACATCATGTTACAGCTTTAGGTCATGTCTTGTCCACATTGCGAAACCACACCAGGACAGCTGACTTTAACCATGCCAGGCACACATTCATATAAGCTCTGCTGGAACTGTTGTTCTGACAGGTGCTGAGCAGCACAAGAATGAAAACTGTAGAAGAAGCAGTTTCTCGCATTTTCTCTTTTCTTTCATGAGCTAATTTGATTTGGAAAAATAACTGGAAAGTACAAGTCCTACAAAATTGTTTGAGGTACTTGATATGAATCTTTTATTTTTCTTTTCAATTTCTTTTATACACGTTTGGAAATGTACGTTTTTTTTTTTCCGATCTGTTATTTAAGATAATGGTGTGATCTTACTCCCAGTCCCAGGGAATTTAAAGTGGATCAGAGTGGCTCTTTGTGAAAAGAAACTTCAGCAAGATGAAGTAATTCTAAGTCTGTCCTTGGTCTGTTTGTTGAGATGCTCTCACTGCAGCTTACATGGTCTCTAGCTGCAATGTGAAAGGGATGATTTTATATGCTGGTATCTGGTATCTGTTTAGCTTGGACAAGCACTTGAAGGCTGGGTTTTACCTGGGACTATCAAAAGTGGGGTGAATCATTATTGGGGAAGACTGAATAGAACTGTTTTTATCATGTGACTTCCTTTAAGTCTTAGTTCAATGATGTTCTTTCTTATCCAACAGAATAAATTACTAAGTTTTTGTTTCCTGCTTGTACTGAAATTTAGTGTAAAAATATAGTTTCTTATCACAAAATCACTTCCTTCCTTTTACATCAGAAAGCTGCTGACAATGAAATGGAAAAAATTACACCTCTGTCTCCTAGTCTAAGAATTGCTTTGTGCTTATCTCTGACTTGCCTAATTTTTCTGGTAATTGAGTCTTATTTTGTTTCATAATTTTAACAGGTTGACATCATAAGTGTAAGTAACTGCATACAACATAAGCCTAGAGGACCTTTCCGTTAAAACGACAGGTTTTGTTGAGCTTTTTGAAGCTTGCTGGTCAAGCTTAGTATTTTTTTGAATGTTAGCATTTTTGTGAGACTTTCAGAATATCCAATTTTTTATTATTTGAATGAGTGTACTAATCCCTCTTCTCATACTCTGGTAAATATGAAACTTGCAAGTCTTATTACTTAAATTATGTCTGTCAAATTATCAAATCATACAAGCCTGGACACAGTGCAGACATTTCATGCATATCCAGTTGACAATCTGCCAGCCAGCTATCACGAGCTTTTAACACTGTAGTATCCTTCTGCACAGAAAGGAAATTTGATACACAGAGCCTAACATTTCTTGCAACTTATTGCATCTGGCACATTGTGTGTGTGTGTATAATATGTATGTACTTTTTACCTTCCTGAGGGAATTAGGATTTAAAAGATTGCTTTGCCACATATTACAGGAAAACACACATCATTCTTGTATGAGGAAACCTTTTGAGTTCAAAGGCTTTATTAATCTCAGACATCTCTTAGCAGTTTGAAAACTGAAGGATTTATGGGAGTCGTTCTTTAAGAATGGTTGGAAATGATTACTACATGTTTATCAGAAATAACCTGGTATTTCCCTGTTTTTGTTTACTTACAAGTTTAATGGACTTGTTTGTAGAAAGTCTTTGGATCTGCTGTGCTGAAAATATGGCTCTAATCTTTCAACCCTTGTTCATGTGAAAAATTCTTGTTGAGGTGATTAGACTCTGTGAAGTAATAATTGTTTGTGGGAGCAGAGGTTCTGATCTGATCTGATCTGGGCTGCAGCATTTTTTTTTCCCTGCAGCTACATGTTTTGTTGGAAGATCAAATAAAGCCATGCAAATGATGGTTACATACTGTAAAGAAGAGTATGTCTCAATATTTCTATCATCTTGTATCCTGCGCCAGAGAGACAGCTGTTTTTTCCCCTACTATGAAGACATAGATGCATATTAAACTGTGGTTTCTGGCTGCCTTTCAGAACAATAAGAAACTACACACCTGTCAGCTCTTGGCAAGCAGGAATAGTAAAATTACTAACTTTGTTTCCACAGCATTCTCTCACTGACAAACACACCATTGGCTTCATTTTTCTCTCCATCACTTCTCAAAAAGCTTAGATTTCTCCCTAGAGGCACAGAAGAATTAAGCAGTTTTACTACTGCTTCTCATAAACGGCTTACTTTTTAGAAAGGGTACATTTTCATGCTAGGCTTGCTTTATTACTACTTTTCTTCTGGAACATTTTTTTTTGCAAATCAGTGTTTTGTATCTGTAAGCCTTTGTGCTATATAGCACCCTGCTTTCCTAAGGCAATCCAAAAATGCTGCAAGCTAATGGCTCATTTAGTGATCAATTTGTCAAATAATATTCACAGATGTTTTTCTGGTATTACAGTGCAGGTAATACCCATGTGAATGATTCCTTCTCATAAGTGGCTAGGTACAGGATTTGTTTTATAAAATGTAGTGCCGAGTTCTCCAGCAGCCAAGTTTCCTTCTTGCCTGTCAAGCTTTTAATCGTGGTATCCAGTTTTAAAAATGAAATGTGAATGAGCATAGGAGAAAATTTCTGTCTGTAAGGACAGGTCCTTAAGGAGCTGCAATAGTTCCCTAGGGTGGACTTAAGGGCTGATTTTCAATCTTCGTTCTGCATCTCTAGCTTTTGTGGTCTTAGCCAAATCATTAAATTCATAAGAAAGCTGTTAGTCTTTTTATTTTTTTTTCACTTAGTATATTAACAATGAAACAAAACTGAAGAGAAAGATGGTTCAAGACACTTTACAAAATGATTGAAAACTTCCCCACGTCATTCCTGCCACCACTTCGCTTCTTTTCCCAGTTCTTACAGTTCCCTCTCACTGCCCCCAAGTTAAAAGCACAAACCAGGAATTCTTCAGAAAGTCTTTTACAAGGAATGTTGAAAACTTTGAAGACATTAATCTGAAATGATCTGTCAAAGATCCAGAAGAATGGAATCTAACTGAACTTTAACTGCTTTATCCTACTTAAGCCGGAACAGAACTGCTGAGCTGAGCAATTTAAGATTCCCACAGCTGCACTAGCTATGTTTTCGTTCATGGTACTAAATTGTTTCCATTAGCCTGAAAAGGGTTATAAAACCTACAATCAATTTAGTTTCTGGGGCATTGTGTTTTGAATACCGTTTAATAGGGTGTGACAAAAACACATAATTTCTCCACATGTTCTTACATTGCAAGCAGATTTTGCTTGGTAGCAGGCAGTGCACCAAATATTCTGGACAGAGAAATGTTCAGCAGAGAAAGTGCTGGAATTGGAAATAAAGGAACAGTATCAGACAGCTAGAATGCCCAGGGCATGACAAGAATCTTAAGCACAAGTGATGAGCACAAAGGAATAATAGGAATTTTTATCATCCATTTGCTCATCAGCTCCACATTTGCTATGGATAGAAATCATTAGATTTGTTTAACGTAGGGGAAAAGAATAGATTCAAAAATGGGAAACATGAGTGAACCCAATTGGATGGGAATAGATTTAATACTAATATTAATAACCAGAGATGACTGAATATGATGAACAGCTGTGGGCAGAAGGAGGAGGATTCTTGCTTTCTTCCAATGAACTCAATGTCTTGGATTACTTTCTCAGCCTAATACACCCACAGCATTTTTGTTACATGAATAACCACATTTATTTTAATAAGACTTCTTGATAGGGGAGGACAGATTGATTTACTTACCTTTACTAATGCTCCTAATCTGTTTATGTACCATACTGCCTTACAGTGCAATCACTTCAGCTTGTGTTTTATATTCACAGTGTATCTTAAATCAGTTTATTGCATGGGAAAATCAGTCTGTTTAAACAGGAACTGTGAGTAAACATGTTCAAGCAAGTTATATGATAAAACATTTCTGAATGGTGATGTGGAAGAAAATTCATTGTCTCATGACAGCCATGTACCTAACAGTATATTTTGGTGGTTCTGTAATCTTGTAATTGTGTGCTGAGGCACACTGTAAAACATGTGAATGCTGACCATCAAAAAGAGACTTAATTCTATTTCTGACACTGAATAAGCTTTACTGTCTTTCCTAGGTGTTTTATTGTCTCTTAATTTATACTTAACACTTTTTAAGTGGAAGCAAAAGAAGTCTGACAAATTTTACTTTGAGTCTAGAAATATATTACAACGTTAACAAGCCAGCTGCTTGCTAACCAGTGTTATAGGGTAAGGAATGAAGCAACGATCAGGATGAAATTAGATTGTGTCAGTTGTAGTGCACTGATTTCAAGATGTGTTTTTTAATCTGATTTATTCTTACGAATATTTTTAACGGGCCCTTTTAGAGATCTTAAAAATGACACGAGAACTTTTCCAGATTGAAATTTTAAGCAGAGAAAATTAGCTGCTACTAACTAAACAACCACAGGTCCCTCAGCCACTCCTTGTAAGCCATGTTCTCTAGACCCTTCACCAGCTTTGTTGCTCTTCTCTGGACATGCTCCAGCACCTCAGTGTCTTTCTTGTAGTGAGGGCCCCAAAAGTGAAAATGTTTCTAGAGAAAACCAGATCATCCATTTTTGTGGAAAAATTTTCAGGGTTTAGTACCCTTTTAACTATTTTGTGATCTTTCTAGCATGGGGATCCACCTGCCAAAGCAGATAGGGACATGGGCGTGTGGATGTAGTGTGATCATTTGTGTCATACACAAAGGGTAAGTAGCATCATTTTGACTCTATCATGCCTGTGTAATACATTAATATGATTTTTTTGAGCAAACTATACAACAGCAGATGAAGATGAAGAACCTGTTAAAGAGTGTGGCTTTGGAAATGTAATGGAACTGAAGAGCTAACTGCAGCTTGGGTCTATTCAGAATGTGGAAAAGCTTTTTATGAAAGAATATTTTTAAAGTTTTAAAGTTTTAAAAATGTCTAGTCATTTGAGAAAAGTGGACCATTTTCTAACACAATTGAGAATGCACCTTTATATGCAGAAAGGTTGGAAAAGACTCTAGTTGCTGTTGACATGTTGAGGAGAAAAAAAGGTGACTTCACTGAAGTGTGTTGGGTGACATTGCTTCTAAACTGCTATGTAATTCAGTTCCTATGAAACCAGTAGAGAAATATAAAGAAATGTTTGGAAATTTTATATCATCTTCTACCTCTAAAACCCCTACCAATTGCAGAAAAATTTCAATTTTGAAATGAAATATAATGGAATATAAAAGAACATTGAAGTATATTAGTGTTAATTTTAACAATATTACCAGGTAAGTGCTTTGAATAAGAATAAAGGACTTTGTGATTCCATCATGATGAAAGAATCTAAATTAATAAGACTGAGATTGGTTTCATCCTAGCTGAAGTTGCTGCATTTGTTGTGAAAATTGCTACAGATGTTAGGGAACTGTGACATCCTGATGTAATCTCTGATGGGTCAAGATGGAGACAACACCTGTGAAGACTTACTTCCCTCATGTGAAAGACTGCTAGAGAAAAAGTGACCATTGTCCCAAATACAAGCTATGTGGAAATCCAAATAAATTGAAACATCAAGATTTTGCAGGTGAGTGCAGTAAGTGGAACTGGCAGCGTAACAACAGCAAAGTATACAGTGCTCTTGGTCAGTTATGGCGCATGCAGCCTTTTCAGTACTGAAGCAGTCCATTCCAAAGGACCTGAAATGTTTTGAATGGCTTAGCCATGGGCTACCATTATGGGAGTGGGTGGCAAAGAGGAGGGGGGAAGGCGGAAGTGTTAAGTCTTGTTACCCAAGAGATGCAAAACATCCTGGCACACTCCAGCAAATCTAGTAGCAGTAGTTTAATCCTTAAAAAATGTCATTTTGTTAGACATGACCCATGACAGTTGGGAAAAGGGATCCGTAACTCCTAATGATGAAGGCTTTGTGCTGATATGCCAGGTTTTGTGCTGGAATTGCTGAAGTGTGGGCATATTTAACATACCCGGAATGGAAACAGAGCAGAACCCCCTAGCAAAAAGACAATGGTGGACACGGTATGAGTGTGTGAGTATCTAAGCCATCATGTCTGTTTGCTAGATGAAAGTGAGTCAAAACCTTACCAAATACATTGTAAACTTTAAACAGTTTAACACACTGAAGAAAGCTGACTAAAGATGTCACTAGTAGATTATGAAGACACGGTGTGGTGGAATTTGGCTCTAATTTGTGTTGGTCACCTGTATGCATGTAGTTCTGAACATGCAGTTCTCAGCTGAGTGATGCATGCCTACCAAACTGATGGACTAGCACCTGGTTATGTATATGAAAGGGTCCTTCTAGAGTAATTTAACAGGTATAGATATTAAATCAGTTCTACCTCAATTAAAACAATTGAATTTTTTTCCAGGAAGGAAGTGTTTGTCTGCGTGTATTATTCACGACATAAGCTGTTTTCAGTTTTCATCTTCCCTTGTCTTGTTGCTACTGGGTTTTTTTTGCTTAGTGAGAAACAATACAGAATATGCACCCGAATTATTCCAATTAATGAGTCAACCACAAGCATTCTTACTTAAAATACAGTTGTCTGCTACCTTTGTTTGTGAAATCCCCCAGTAGGATTGAACTGCATATGACAAATCATGGTATATCTGACTTCAAGTGTTTGAAAACCAGTTCTGTTAATAACGCAGTCAATACATGTGAAACATCTGTATTTAATAAGGACTTGCAGAAGCCATGCTCTGAGTATGACTTCATTAAACTGCAAATGGCTTGCAGATTAAGTTATTGATCATCTTTTGCAAGGTCCTGAGACAAAATTCTGCAAATGAGATTGAATCTGAATCCTTGAATGTGCTGTGAGAGACACCCATTTATACTAGCATTTTGCCAATCAATGAAAGTAGGAAAAAATACTGGAAGAACTTGTATATTCGTTTGGCTGTCAGCATAGCACGAGTACCTCAGAAACCTAAACTTTCACACCATCCAAAAACTTGGAAGCTACATCTTATTATCCTCTGTATCCCACTATCAAGACTTGTTTGTGGCTCTGCTCCTCATTCTTTCGGTATGTCACTCATTATTACTGAACTGAGAAACCATAATTTCTCACCGTTGCTGGTTTCCAATCTTTTTGTAAGTAAGATGCATCTGAGAGAACGGAGACCCTTCCATCATAGTTGTTCTTGTTCAAGGACAACACATGTTCTGCAGGACACATATTTTTGAAATATTTTGGCTTATTAGACACCGCTCATAGGGCATGCTGGTAGAGCAGTAAAGGCAGCAAAAGCGTAGTGCTTCTGTTTCTGTCACCTCACTTGCTTTGCAGCATCGGAGTGACTCCACTGCTTGAAGTGTTAATTTTGGTGGGGATAAAGGATGGGAAGGAGGACTCAAGAAACTCACAGGCATGGGAAAAATAATTGACAAGTCAGAGTTTTTAGTGGTTCATTTTCTTTTTTGAATCAAATACCTCTCCAATAAATAGTCATTAGATAAATATATATAATCAAGCTTAAAAAGACAATAGCGAATAAAGAGATACAGTCTGATGTTCTCAGACACTATGGGTGCGCAGGCCAAAGGAAGATCCATACTATAGCTTCTTCTGACCATGCCTTCTTGCTCTCAAACCTGAGGAGGAGAAGAAGAAGAGAGATCATAAAGTTCATGATGGAGGTAAAATTAACCTACATGGAAAGTCCTCTATGAAGTATTAACTCATGAAAGTCAGTCTTGTGAACTTGACTACAGTATTATGTGAACCTTAGAGAAAAATTTTTAAAAACAAGTTTAATATAAAGATGCCTGTCAGTATTAACTAACTTTAAGTTCAATGTATTTACTTTTGTTAAGCATATTTACCCTATTAGAATTTAGTTAATTTTATTATTGATGAATGGGATGTTCTGTAATTGAAATGAGAGTTTGTTAGTTGGTAGATTCCACTGAACAGTATTGATTTCCGTCCTTCTTATGGAGATATAAAAATTTAGCAAAACACAACTTTATTGACATATCTGCCTAAATTTTACTCAGGAATGTAAATGCAGCTTATATTTCTTTTTTCTAAATTAAATGAAAAATATGCAAGATGTTAATTAATAGTCTGGGTCTATTGCTCTGAGAATTAATTTCAAACTAGGTATAGTGGAAGGAAACAATGGAAAAAACAGCACTTTAAAGCAAATAACACAGATTTCTTAAAAGATATTTAAAAAATTGTTAAAGTTTTCTGAAAATCTGAATACCAGAAATCACATAGCTTGAGAGTTCTTGAAGCTGTTGGCTCCTTTCAGATCTCTGTTTTTTTGCTATTATCATAAGGCCTTTGTCTTCAAGACAAAGACAAGAAATTTTAGGTACGAAATTTATAATCACACACATGACTTGGTTATAATACAATGTACTTTATTTATATCCTAATTTTGATTGTGTTAATGAGTCTGCTGCTGCCTTCATCCTTGAAACTACAGACACCTTTAACTGAGATTTACAAAATGCGCTCCTGAAGCATGATTATAAAACCAAGCATGCTAGTTGCATGCAGGCAAATAAGAAGTTCTATTCGCAAAGCTTGTGATTATATACCATCACATAGTTATGTTTGATTTTGGAAATAAGATGATCTGTTTGGACCTGTACATCCTTGCATGGTCCAACTTCTATGCACACATTAGACCTCTTGCTTTGCAAAACTGGCTTCATACTTCTAATAGAATGAGAAACAGATTTGATAAATTGTGTGATGTAACAATACACAACTACAGTAGTTTTATGGCATTATGTAAATAATGAAGACAACTTTGGAAAATTGAATGAGAATATATTAGCTATGAAGAACGTACAAATTATCTTAAAGAGTTATTTGGCTGTATAAAATGTTAGTTAAGAGAAAAGAACTGAGTTAGCTCATATCTCTGTAACAAAAAGATCCGCTACAAAGGAAATCTCTCACTCTGTGCTTTCCTTTAAAAAGGTAGTTTACTCAAAGAACATGTTGACTTTTTGTTGGCACCAGCTGTAGCAATGTCAAGCAGACACCACAGTAGATCAAGTACCTGTTTAAAATAAAAAATCTGCTAGTGTATGAACTTCTTTCTGTTACATGGATCCTAGACCACCATGGCATAGAATGTGAGTAACCCTGTTTTCTTGCAGACTCCTATTTAACAAGCTTATCAAAAGAGGGGTCAAGTATTCAGACCACTGTAGCCTTGCCCACTCTCAATCAGTGCCCTCATTTATTCAAAAACATCTGGGTTAAGCTGAATCTTGCCATCTTCCATACTTTATATGATGGCCTCTGGTCCTCATACTTTGTCATCTATAGTCTCTCAACCACTGGAAATCTTATAAGTACTTTCTTCAAAGAACACACAGGTTACTTAATTCATTTGTATCATGATATGCATTCCATCTTTTTGCAATATGAGTAGCGTTCTGTTGGTCTTATGCCCAGTGTAATTTGATTTGATAGGGTTTATTTTGCATGCTATAATTTTAAACGTATTAGGTGTTTTTATTTAATTCTTGTTACATGTGTGTAATTGAATTGGATCTCTTCTGTGAATTATTTGTGCAAGCTGGGGCTTGAAATGCTCGTAACTGAGGTGTGTACCAGGTCAAAGTATGTTGTTTAAAGCAGTATCTGTTTTTGACAGTTTGGATCACATAAGAATAAAATATGACAAAAGTAATGGAAACAAAAAAAAATAAGAGAAAGAGAAAAAAAGTCAAACTGGAGCAAATGAGAATTATTCAGACTTCTGCGGTTACTACTAGTCTGTGTCAGAAATGCACCTGAGTATAATTAAATGTTGATTTTAGAATTTATGCACAGCTTTCTTTTTAAGACAAAATATATGCATGTGAAAAATACATGTTAATTATCTTAAACTATTGGAAAGAGGAATTACTTTCCCAATATTTCAAACTCTCTTTCCAGAAATGAGACTGTTTAAATGTTTGCCGTAATATAGCTGTTGTTTCCAGGGCTGCAGTTGAAACCTCACTGCTTACTTTCTCCAATAGTTAGGTGTTTTTCTCTGAAGCGTGAAAGCCCACTTCTTCTGCTATTTGCTATGGCCTGACCAAACAGTTTATGGTTTTGTTTTTTTTAAAGGAAGGTAGCAAAGAACAACTGATCTGTTTCTCTTCACAAATCTTAAAGTTTATTCACTCCAGTGCTATAGGAAAAAGACTTCTAATTGCATCAGAGGTGTAAAAAGTTCAATTCACGTGTGTGTGTTTGCTCTAATTACTCTGATCTTGATTTTAAAAACCTGTAATCTGGATCTGTTGAATCAGGGGAATTTTCTCCTCCAGCTAACTTTCTTAAGCCTACAGACACTAGGGCCTCTTTTCCCTGGTGCACGTTGTCTTTCTGGCTGTAATCTCTGATTTTACAGAATAAATTGTTCTCCAGAAGCACTTTGGGGATACCTGCAACTTTTAGACTCTCAGGTCAAATATGATCAGAGGCCCTGTTATGTGCTGGTACAAAATATTTAAAAAGGTGAGGAATACAAACACAAACCATCCTGTCACTGCCCTTTACCTCACAAACTGTACCTGCATGAAGGAAACAAAAAGAATGCTCTTTGCAGCACCAGCTTACCTCTTGTGGGGTCCAGAAAGCAAATACTGAAACTTCAACATTTTCTATCTGGTATTTTATTTGGTCTTGTCTCTGGACTCCTACCTGTCCAGCCAGGTCCTTGTTGGAAAATGACCCTTCAACCTTTAAGAAGAGGAAGGTGCCAGCAAACTTCATCTTGTAGTTCATGTGCCAATCATTTCTTTATTTCTCTCTTCATTTTATAACAGAGTTAAACACTCATTTAGAAAGAATTCTCTTGGCCCTTTAATGACTCAGTGAACTCAGCTAGGAAGTTAAGGGTGAAAGCTACTATGCCTTTCTGTCAATCACCTCAATTAGTCACTTGCTCATATTGGACTTCCCTGAAATTGCCTCCTTGGTCTTTACCACCCGCTTGCACTTTTCCCTCATGTAAGCCTTAAAGTTTGTGTCATTTTTGATAGCAATGAGTCAATAGGGGAAATATACCATGCTGCAAGTCAAATGAGCATGTAGATAATGAACCAAAGCATCAGTGCTTGTGTAATAACTGGTTGTAGTTCTAGAGGGCTGTAAATAATCACTGAGAATATACTGAAGCCCAATTTATTTTGACAGTGATGGACTCATTGGTTAGAAGGTTTCAGATGACCTTTATCCAGTGGTAGGTTGTGGATACATTTCTAAAGTTGTGATGTGAAGATGTTGTAGTTTGTGGCATAGTGTCATGATGATACAGCAACGTCAACCGTTCCTGTCATTTTGGAATGTTTTTCAGTGTTTCCAACTGTGAGTAAAATCATGAGGAGCTGGATTATGCTGGGAAAATATTGGAAGGCAGATATGTCTGAAAAGCAAAGCTGTTGAACTATTTTTTTTTCTATTCAGACTGTTAAAGCTAATAGTAATTACAGCTAACAGAAATGTGTTGGTTATTCCCTGACAAGGTGACAAAGTCTTTCAAAATCTCCCTTCACTGACAACACAGAATAAATGCATACTGAAATATAATGATTGTGTTATAGCTGTGTTTGTCTAAAACTGTAAGTGAGGAAAAGTTTTGGGATTTGTTAAATCAAGTAATACAGTCGGAAAACCAGAAAATACATTTTATATTGAAATAAGATTACATTCTCCAAAACTTCAGAAAAACACTGGAGGTTTTTCTAAGATGTTTAGGGAACACATATTTTCATTTACAATGACATATTTTTTCTTTAAACATAGCTGCATATATTGCTTTATGAATAAGGTAGATTATTTAAGTGAGGTTCCTTGGATTTCTTTCTTTATGTTCAAGAATGTCTACATTTACACAAATGGATGTTGTGCTTTCTGAAGAAAGACATAACATACAAAATTGCTGGATGAAGAATGATCCACCTAATTTATCTTCTGAGAATGTAGCATACTGTCTGATTAACCTCAATAGCATCTTTCTTCCGCTTGCAGGGTGTAGCTCTGGAAAGGGATTAAGTGAGAGGCAAAGCATTTATTTTTTGAGAAAATGCTTGTTCTGATTTTTTCATTGGAAAGCAGAGATAAGCAGTACAATCCCGTGTGTAAGGGTGCTCATATGTGAATGAGTGGCATATCTACGTGTGTGTGCTTGGTATTTAAACTCTTTAGGAATTGTGTTGCAGGAGAGATGGAGGTGAAGGAATAAGGAGTTTCTGACAAGAATGTGCTGGAGACTCCCAGAAAGGACAGTCATTTTGACTACAGACAGCAGCATTTTCGGAATGCAGACCACACAACTGGGATTTGTATGTATGTTTGGTTTAAAAATAGAACAAAATGGGCAGGCTTAGAGAAAGATGTGAGCAATGAGCAGTCTCAGTAACTTGTATGGCTTTTCCACATTTTGTGGAACAAATAGCTATTGAAATCTGAGCACACAAAGCATGTAGTAGGTTTAGCAATGACAAGCAGTGTCAGCACACTATAACTAACATAGGGTGGTATAATTTATAAGGAATGTACTATGCAGTTTAACACCAACGCAGAGAGAAGGGGAGGAAAGAAAGAATTGCTAGTCTGCAAAATCAAAAGTGTCTCTTATCCTTAGATGTAAACATTTTATTTTTCAAATGATCATTACATTTTTTGTCACTAACAAAAGGCCTCTGTCATTTTGAGTTAATGCAGTGGCAAGCAGGAGTGAGTCATGAAGATGACCTCTGTCCTTATGCCTCCATATTAATCTGAAAGGGAAAGTCTCACCAGACTGTTTTTACTGTACGTAATTAAGCAATTCTGAATGCTCAGTGAAACTTGAATGGTATGGCATAGAGCCTGGTAGTATGACAGTTAATGAGATGAGACTTACACTTTTTCTGCCTCTATAATAAGTGAAAGCTTTTGCCTTCAGATTGAGGGCAGACAGATACTGAAGTATTCATTAAAAATGCTAAAACCAACAACAAGGGCACTGTTCTGTCTCTCTCTGTTTTATGACTCTCTCCAAGAAAGGAGAAACTAGATGAAATTATTTCTTAATTATACTTATTCAATATTTGTAATAAGCTGTGACATTTGCATTCATGGTGGAGAAGACTAAAAAGGAGACATTCAGGACACTGCTGACAACACAGGGAGTGATTTATGCTGCTGTACCTTTCTTTCAGAGTCCAAAATACTCAGACTTGCTGAAGCTACGCAATTAACTTCACTCTGTGTCTGTAATAAGAAGATAATATTGCCTTGAAAAGACCTTTTTGCCTTTTTCTCTTCTTCCTTTCCACATTCAAATACTAAATAATTTTTCTTTGTGTAAATGTTCTTTTTGCCATCAGCGTTTCTTGTGTATTTGCAGCATGATGTTCTTTGCAGCTTTGTATAGTACATACTTAGGGAGGGGGCTTTCCAATGAATCACCAAACTTAGCTGATACTGAGAAAATTTATTATCTGGATTTTTAAAATTGGCTGGATTAATGTCAGTAAGTGCAACTACATTAGATTCTGTATTTTATTTTTTTTTTCCAAAAAAAGGATCATGAAAAAAAGTATTTTGAATGATTTTCTGAATGTTTATTTACTTGGTATTAATACTGGAAATCTCAGTAATTACCTCGGGTTAGCTAGCTTGGTTATGTATATTTGGCTGCAATCACAGAAGTACAGACACCTGCTCAGAGAGGAACAGTGACAAGACCATGTCTACATCTGAAAATGTAATCAAGGCAGGAGCCCTAAGCTTGAACCCAGCACGCCTACTGGGGCATCACTGTTGTGTTCACATTAGGGCTTTGGTCTTAGATTGAAGGAGGCACATTCTTCACCGGCTCTCTTGCCCCAGTGACTTGAGCTGAACCTCCTTGATTTCTCTTTTAACCTGTTTATACCTCACGAGTGTAGAGTCTCTCTTGCCCAGTTTTGCTGGCCCTCCTCCAGCTGGAGGGATTTGGCGATGCTGTGTGGAAACTACCCAGCTGCAGGATCATGGTTTAACTGCTGAAAAAGGTTGTGGGTGAAGATGCAAACCCATATTTAGACGCAGGCATACATTTGTTAAAGTTGTGCTGTATTGTTCAGTAATCTGAACGTTCAGAGGAATTTTGAGGTACTACGGAACGTTGAGCTTACTGCCACTGCTTTTTTTACAAAGATGCACGTGAAAACCAACCTATTTAAAAAGTTTTGAGGTCTAGAGAGATACAGGTTAGTAGGTGATTTATAAGTTACACAGAGATTAATCTTTGCCAGATGGAGTCTCTTCATGATCAGTGGTTCATACAAAACCGCTTTTGTGAATGGTTCCAAAAGGAGATATATATGAACTTCTGATCCACAGAGATTTGTTCTGTTCCATGGTTTTCTTAAATCAAAGGGTACTTTTGCGAAAAGACCAGGAACGGCATGTGCCTAAGAAGTACTTCTTTTTTTTTTGCAATGACTTTCAGAATGATTTTGTTTCAGAATTTTGTTTCACTGTCAAATTTATAACAAAAAAAAGTCAGTGAAGTATGAGGTCATATTGTAGCACCAGCAGAGGGGCTTAGCTCAGTTGTGGTGTATTTTAGAGTACTTTGAGATGTTAGGCTTGAATCCAGACAAGTGGAACTTGAGGCAAGGCTCCTGATGATAGCCACGTAAGCTTTGCCTGAGCAAGAGTTGTGGGACTAGAGGTGTCACGGCGTTTGTTTGTCTGTCACTGACACTCAGTGCACACTCAGGAGAGAGAAATGCCCCTT